>NC_056730.1:993881721-993884221 GCF_019279795.1 Protopterus annectens
TATGTAGCTATGGTAAGTCTGTCACTCTCTATGAATGTGTACATCTCAGTAGTACGTGTAATGTGTAGCTGGGGTTTATTGTAGAGCTCCACTCCCTGGGCCACCACTGACAATGGGGAAGCATCCAGTCTGATTGTCCCGGACAACAAATGTGAACTAAATACATGAAGTATGCGGCAGCAAGCAGGGTTACAGCTGTTTTGTCTGCAGTAAGCAATGCCCACACTGGTTAAGTAATGTGGAGGCCAACTCAGTGTAAAACACCATAACCGGAGGTCAGCAAGTCTTAGCCATGTGCACACCAGTGCATACCCGCCTACACTTCCTTCACAGTGCCTTTGGCACTCTGTAGCCAACAGCTCTCATCGTGCCCATTTACAAGATAATCAGCACTCCCAGGTTCCAACCTCCACTCTGCTCACTATACTCTAAGTGAGTTACCACAAAGGCATGGCAGATACACATCCAGCCGCTGTTCTCACAAACATATCATCCAGCACAGTCATTCAACAGTATAGGAAATGTATGTAAGTATGTAAATCAATATCAGCAAACATGTGCACATTGCTCAATCACAGTATTCCGAGCAGTCTATGTGTATCAATGAACAGTGCCTGTCCACACATTCTGTGAGAACATTAGTCTTGCACAATGCTGAAGAGAGGAATTAAAAATGGTGCAAGTTGTTGGGGCATGTGGGCGTGCTTCATGCACAGAATGTCACACTTGGGGCATTGGATCCACGGTACTGGGAGATGAGGCAGGCCTGGTGTGTGAGCAAACCTCTGCTTCTCAAACCCCTGACAGGATGCTACCAGTGGGAGAAACAGTGTAGACCAGCAAAGTCTACTCGTGACACAACAACAGGTCCATCCCTGGCGGGATGAACCAAACCTTGTGGGTCACAAATATGTTCCCACCTGTATCAGAGGAGATTCAAGGGAAGGCACAAAAGTACATGGACTAAACGGATGAAGAGCCTGCAAATGCTTGGGTTGAGACAGTATAATGGAGGAGTAGTGACACGTGCAAGGAGGGAAATGTGTGGAGGTGTGGTATGGCTGTGCTAGCAACTGGAGAATGGATGGATGCTGTGTATGGTGAGCTTGGGGACCGCAGGAAGTAAACATGAGTAGTACAATATGATAGAAATATGCAAATGAAGCAGAACAGCAATAGTGTAATGGGTAGAGCACACGACCAATGAGCAGGCATCTATTTTACATGGCAAAGCATGTTATAACCAATGTTTTTGTTGCAAAGCCCACTAAATAGCTGATATATATGAACTGGAGTACTGCAAAAAATGCACATGTGATGTATCTGTGTCAGACGGAATAAGGCACTAGTAAGCAGGTGTAAGCACAAGTAGGCAATAGTAGGCATATGTACGCAATAGTAAGTGAGCATACGGCCATACAACTGCGTTAGAGTGCCTTAATCACTCTGTATCCAATGGGCCTTTGTCAGCCAGGGAACAAAATAAACAGCCATGCAGGTCATGAACCCAGGACCCCATACACCATAGTCCCAGTTGCTATCCACCAAGCCATAACAGATGTACAGAAGAATGGGGTAGTAGTAAACATGTCCCCACCATAACATAACCAAACTAAACCTGTGAAAGGCATCTGTATGCAGTCATATGTGCCATAACTGACTACAGAGCATACATATGTGAACTGGAGTACAGCAGTAAGTCCAGATGTGAAGTGTTAATGTAATAAAGTGCAGAAGTTCCCAGGACCCCAGACAGTGTCTGTAAACATATGCCGAGGATACATGACACATATATAACAAGTGGCGAAGGGGAAATCAATGTCAAAAGGAAGTTATCATGCAAATCTAATAATACGCACTGCTAAGCGTAGCACAGCACTGGCTCCCAGACTACTGGCAGGATACTACCAGTGGGAGACACAGTGTCACCCTGCTAAGTCTACTCTGAAACAAATGCATGTCTGTCCCTGGCAGGGTGACCATAAATGTCTGCCGAAAAGAGTCCTCAGGGTAACATACCATGTCTAAAAAGTAAGCACAGATGGTGACATATGTACGCGGACTACATGTGTGGGAAGCCTGAAGATCCATGGGTTGAGACAACATACGCGAAGGGTCCCGAGAAGTGGAGAGTGGGCAATGTGTAGTAGTGTGGTTAGATTGGGCTGGAACCTGTAGGAAGGATGACTGATGTGGAGGGGGAAGGGGGAAATGGGTACAACATTATGGACCTAGGCTTGTCATGGTTAGATGAACCCATTCTAATGGCACCTGCCCGTGGATGTCAGCGAGAACGGAGGGGGTACACAGGTAGGGTACTAGGACATACCATTTCCCATGACAAACCACGTTATGGGTAATATGTATGTTGCATAACCCACGGAATAACATATATACATGACCTGGAGTACTGCGGCCACAAAATAACATATATATATATATATATATATATATATATATATATATATATATATGTATAAATATAAATATATATATATAT
>NC_056730.1:993889221-993911721 GCF_019279795.1 Protopterus annectens
CTGTCATATAAGACTTATGCAAAACCCACTCCACATTGGCCACAGGCGTCACACACTCACACCCACTTCTACACAGGGTACGAACAGACACATGCACACCTGTCATGTCTGGGAGTAGAACCCCTACTTAATTAGTTTATTACACCTCAACACTACACAGTTACAGTACGCACCACACACATTACTGAAGTACTCTTTCCCCAAGGGTGTATGCCACAATGAATGACATCAGCAGGATTGCCAAAGTAGGCCATTTGAAATGTACTGCGGGTGACTACCCTAAAATGCATTGCTCCCTACACAGACAGTGAGACACGCACAAAACATCCACGACTGACATGTGTGGGTATAGAGCCCCTGACAGAGGTCTATACCACACTACAGCATGGAGCTGTTATAGGACATACCACAGGGATTATTAGGGAACTCCTTCCCCAAAGCTGTATTTCACAAAGAATGACATCAGCTGGATTGCTAAAGTGGGCCATGTAAAATGTAATGGGTGTGACGAGCCTATAATGCATTGCTCCGTATATAGACATGGACACAGACAAAACATCCAGAACTGCCATGGGTGGGGATGGAACCCTGCCACAGCTCTAGATCATACTCCAGTGGTACGCAGTTACAGGACACGCTATGGTGATTACTAGGCTACTACTTTCCCAGAGGTGTATTCCTAGGTGGGTGACATCAGCAGGCTTGCCAAAGTCGAGTATCAGAATTGTAATTCATGTGGCTACACTAAAATGCATTGCTCTCTACACAGACAGACACACACAGTTGCCACATCAGGGGTTATAACACCTTCCTAGCTACTTCATCCTTCTACAGCAGTACGCAGTTACAGGATGCACTATGGTGATTACTGGGCTAAAGCCTTCCCGGAGGTGTATTTCTAGGTGGGTGACATCAGCAGGCCTGCCAAAGTGGAGTATAGGAATTGTAATTCCTGTGGCTACACTAAAATGCATTGCTCTTTACACAGACAGACACACACACACAGGTGCCACATCTGAGGTTAGAACATCTACCTCGCTAGTTTATCACTCTACAGCAGTACGCAGTTATGGGATGCGCTACAGTGATTATTGGGCTACAGCTTTTCAGGAGGTGTATTTCTAGGTGGGTGACATCAGCAGTCTTGCCAAAGTTGAGTATGGGAGTTGTAAGGAGTGTGGCTACCATAAAAAGCATTGCTGTCTATGCAGACAGAGATGCACACTTGCCACGTCTGGGGTTAGAACACCTACCTAGCTACTTTGTCACACTATAGCAGTACACAATTATGGGACGAGCTATGGAGATTACTGGGCTATACTTTTCCCAAGGGTTTATTTCAAAGTGGACAACCTTAGTGGATTTGTCATAGTAGGGGAGGACAGTGTGTGTGTGGGGTCAATATTAAAACACCGAACATTCAAAATTTCGAGTGTTCTAATATTGACCCATTTTTAGCGAAAAAAATGCTGAAAATATCGAAGAAACAGACAACCAAATGTTTTCCTAGGGAAAGAATCCAGTTGTCCATTTCTGTTGCTTCTGTATTTTCAGCGCTGTGGTAGAAAGTTATGGGTCGGGTTCAGGTACGTGTGCGATTGTGTGGACGTGAGGGTTAAGGCGGGGTAGGTGAGTTAGGGTTAGGGCACGGGTCAGGTAAGTGTGTGACTGTGTGGATGTGAGGGTTAGGGTGGGGTAGGTGAGTTAGGGTTAGGGCGTGGGTGAGGTGACTGTGAAATAGTGACAGACCTTAGAGTTAGGGTTTGGGTTAAGGTAAGTAGATAGTTAGTGGTGTATGTATAGTTTAGTGTAGTGTTAGGTGTAAGAGTTTAGGTGTATGTGTGGGGATTGCTATTTGTTTGGTGTGCCTGTGTTGTGTGTAAGTGTTTTGGAACAGCAAATTTTTTCCCTAGGAAAAAATTCGCTCTTCTGTATGTTCAATGTTTTACATTTTTGATTACTAGGGTTCAATATTAGTACACTTGAAATTTTGAAAGTTTGGTGTTCTAATATTGACCCTGTGTGTGCCTGGGCCATAACCCATTCATCTAGAGGTTGACACACCACATGCAGGCACACGCAGGGTTATATTCCACAGGTATGTGTATACAGCTGCTAGATGACTACTTCCTTGTACAGTCATGTTGCACAGTTAGCACTTGCACCACATAGTCTGTAATGCTGACAGATACCAGTGGCTAATGTCTACAGTGAGTGAATTCTGAGCATCATGTGGTTGTAGTCATTTGGCTGTGTGCTGGGTGGGACAAGCCTTATAATGGCTGGCTCCATGTCACAGTCACTCTCTCCCACACATCTATGTACATGTATGTTTGGCTTATTATAGTGTATTGTCCTAGGATATATGCATGTATTTCTATCCACTGTGTGTGCAAAGCATGGGTGGTGCATACTGAGGAGTGGTGTACTAACATCTGCAACTGCCAGGTATGTCTGGTCCACTGTTGTTTGCAGACATGGCCTTTTTTTGATGACGTGTGTGAGCATGCCTAGTATGACCTTTCAGTATGTTGTTGACTGACATTGCCTTCATTTCTCTAAGTGTGTGAGCATGCCCAGTATGCCCTTCTGTATAGAATGTGTGGATCAATACTAGGTAGTATGTACTCCAGTGTAGACCTTTGTGTTGTACACCTACAGGTAGCAAGGTGTTTCTACTGGGTATCCGTTGATCATTTGGCAATATGGGGACAAACTGTCCAAGGGATACCGTGTACTGTAGGTGATTGTGTCTGTGCTGCTTCAGCCTCATGGTATCACTGTTAACAGAGATATTCAGACATGTGTACTGTTATAAACAGTGATGTTGTCTATCTCCATGTACTGCCAGGTGGACATTCTTACTCACAGTGCTGTCGTAGGGGATAAGGGTGAATGCAGCTGTGTCTGTTATTGTGAGCAGACACCTATGTATTCATTGTAAGTTATGTCATTCTGGAGGGGGAGCTGCAGACACCTGCTGTTGGGTCTGTGTATCATGTTTAGCACCTTTGTAGAGTGCTGGTGGGGGATGCCATAAATGTGCACCCATTCACAAGACAGTCTGGGCTTATCTTACTGTGGCAATGCCTCACAGCTGTACAGATTTGCAGAGGTTGCCCAGAGGCAGGGGCCATGGGTGAGTACAATAACCCTATTGTGGTGTACAGGCAGGTGTGTAGCCACATTTATGTGTTTTCAGCCAGGGATAGTGTGGGCACACAGCTTGGTGTCAGACCCTGCACATTCCATGCTGCCCATGCACCCACCCCCTCTGTTATTCTAACCTCTTCCAGATTATGCATACATTTTCTGATACTTTCCCAAAGGGTATGACCCTGTCACAGGTGTGTGTGTGTTAGTGTTGGTCCACAATTCATGCAGTGGGACATGGTGGACATGTTACTGTGGTGTGTCCACATGGCCTTGCATATGGCTTATCTGGAGTGTGTTATGTTGTTATTTGGGTACAATGACTTCACATGCATTGGCAGTACATGTGAGACACAGGTGTTTGGCCAGAGGCCTGTGGAGCATTAGGTGTTGCTGCAGGCCACATGTGGCAGGCCGTTGCATTCTGTCAGGCCTACAGTCGCAGACCACCAGACAGTATATTCCCCTGGGGTGACAGGGTAGGTGTGATACGTGTTCATGCAAGTTCCTTTTATCAGTCTTGATCAGGTGGTGTGGATGCTGGCAGGGTGCCATGTACAGCTAGGGACACACCTGCATGGGACACCTGCACTGCATGCTGCATTCTTCCACTATTGCCATGTACAGGAGGGGTCATACTGTACACATTCCCCACAGCAGGGATATGGCCAGAGAGGTACCTGTGGGTGGTATTTGTGTGAGCTGGGTGCATGTATGCTATGGACATTACTTGCATCTGACACACAGATATGCATGGGCATTCCTGGTATGCTGGCATGTGCAGCTACACCAGCTGTTTCCCAATACATCATTCCTACCTCCTTTGTGATCTTCAGGTGTTTGGCCAGACATCACCAGTATCCCCTACTACAGGACCAATTGCTGTGATGCATACCTGTATGTACAATTCCAAGGGTGTCTCCATTTCACAGTTATACAATGTATACTGTATGTCTGGGGTACTTACCCCTGTGTATTGCTTGTATATCTAGCCCAACAATTATGCCATGTCAGTCTTTCAGATGGTGACACATATTACCACCATACATTTACATTGGCTTACTGCTAGCAGGTGGTATACTGGTGGGGATTGTCCTTGCCACTGCAGTTGTGAGGACTTGTCCCTGTCATCAGCAGTACTGGGCTATGGCCACCAGGTCTTACCTCGACATGCATACATACTGACCACTCTCACACAATATGGAACACACACCATCCTACCACACACAGACCTACATATTGTGCACATGCTACAACCTATCCTGCTACCTTGGGCACCTTTGGTATCTGTGCGCCACTCGTATTATATCTACTCATGCATGTTACTACATTTCTACACAGGATTGGGGGGCAAACCTGACTGTTATTACATTTCTATGCTGGAGTGGGGGTAGGGACACACCTGACTGTTTCTATATGTCTGTATAGGAGTGGGGGGGGCACACCTGACTGTCATTACATTGCTATGTAGGATGGGGGGCACAAGTGACACTTGTACACATTTGCTATGACTGTACTGGTATGTCATGTACTCCATTTCATTCTGTATTGCTAACTATCATGCTGTCTAGAGGCACACCAGTGTACTGCAGATTGTGGCTTTGTTTGCCCTAACTATCATTGTCTGATGTCCTACCCTGCAGAACTGGCATCCCACTTCCTGCCTGCTGTGGTCTGTCTGTGTAGGCCTGGGGGTGGGTTTAACCCTAGCCATCATTCTGGGGCCATGGTACAGGCCCTGTTTTGGTTTGTGTACACCTGTCCTGCTAGATTCAACTGTTGTTCGGTATGTGAACCATCCTGACTGGCATGTGAGGGTCATATGGACACACATTTCGCACAGCACATTTCCTGCAGTTGCTTCTGTCTCACTGTGTAGTACTGGCTACTATGGTGACTCCAGTATGTGTTACATATGTCAGGGTGGTGCTATGGGTTTCTACTGTCTGCTGCCATAACATTCAGCCACCCAATTCCCTTGCATGCTCACATCCATACCATAGCTACAGGTGACAGCACATTCTACTTCATTTGGCAATTGGTAGGTTGATTGACTTACCTTGTGGGTGCGCCAGACTTGCGGATGGTGCTGGAGGGCTGCCTATGTTGGATGCACATAGTACACTCCTTATATGTGGTTGAGTACAGATGGTGTCATGTTTGGCATCCCTTTTATTGTATGTGCGAGTCAGAGAGGTGTCATTCCCTGGGACCCTACTGTGTCAGTGCATGTGCTATGCGTTGCCGCTTTGCCAAGGCCAGGGCATACTGGGCATGCCTCCTTCTGCCTACTGGGGCAAGCTCAGGTTCTTCCTCCTCTGGGTCACTCCGTCTCTGTGCAGGCCTTGGCATTGGTGGGGGGCTGTGTGGCCCTACCCCATGCTATTCCTGCTACAGATGTTTCCGCAGAATCATATTGTGTAGCATGGCACATACCATAACAATTTGGGTGCATGTAGCTGATGCATACTGCAAGGCTCCACCGGCTGTGTCCAGACACCTGAACCGTGACCTGAGCACCCCGAACACATGCTCTATTATATGTCTGGCCTGTGTGTGAGCCTCATTATGGCGTTGTTGTTCAGGTGTGTGTGCATTTCTGATGGGTGTTATCAGCCATGGCTCTGTTGTGTACACAGCATTCCCCCACTAGGTGTCCGTAGTTGATATCCCCATTGGGAAATCTCTGGTACAGCTGTATCAGATGCCATATGTGGGAATCGCCATAGCTTCCAGGGCAGCCAGCACACACATTCATTATAATGCCCTGGGCATCACAAATAACTTGGCAATTGATGGAGGGGATGCCCCTGTGGTTGATGTAGGCCCTACCCTGCTCACTGGGTGGTGCTTTGATGCATATGTGCGTGCAGTGTATAGCACCCACTACCCCAGGGTATTCTGCTATTTGGTGGAAGAGACTCATATTGCCGGTCAACACCTCACGGGTGTTGAGGAAATATACCTGCTCACTGGCATGTGCTGACATGGCATCCAGGAACTGGTGGAATACTCTGGATGCAGATGCTTGTGAGTTCCCTGTGTTATCCCCAGTTGTGCTTTGGGAGGTACCTGTGGCTAGTATACCTAGACCTACACATGCCTTGGTATCCACTGGGATGGGTTCCCCTTGTGCGCTTTGCTTTGTCAGGTGTGGCTGGCACAGCTCAACTACTTGCTGTAGAGGGTCTGTGTCCACCCTATAGTGCTCCACTATCTTCAGCTCATGTAGCCCCAGGTAGGTTACCCTGGGTCTACGCACTCTTCTCCGTCTCCTCATTGTGGAGTGTTCAGCAGCATGCACATCCTCACCACCCTCATCCTCTTGCACATGTTGTTTTATGTTGCCTGCTGTAGCCCTTCTCATTTTGTAGGCTTGTTTGTTAAAATTTCCCCGTTTGTATACACCGGTGGTGTAGAGTGTGGGAAACACCAGTGGGGAAGGTGTTTGCTTAGTTTATAGTAATGTTCTGGGCTGGGCTGCTGCCTGTGTAATTGGCTACTTCTGATACACTTCACTTGCCAGATATGCTAGTTCTCCTTGATTACCTTCCTACTGCTGATTTCCCTTCCCATTGTCCTTCTGTTTGGACCAGGGGCCGCGCAGCGCAAACAGAGTATTCGGACGTGCACACGCGTAACTATAATAGTCCATAAAATTGTAGATAGAGGTTTGAACATCACCCAAAATCAAACCCAGATGTTTAAACCTCTATCTAACAATTTTTATGGACTATTATAGTTACGCATGTGCACGTCCGAGTACTCTGTTTGCGCTGCGCGGCCCCTTGTTGGGAGGGTGGCCTAATGGTTAAGGTGTTTGCCTTACAAACACAAGGTGCAGGTTTTGAGTCTCACAAGGGATAACTGGCTAGGCTTAAAATGGCTTGCAAGGGCAGTTAGCTTAGTACTGATCTATGATTCTATGAACCTATAAACACTACTGCTGTTTCCTGGTTTAACTTCTTTTTTCTTCCTGTAAATCTCGGTGTGCAGCATGCACACCCGCTTACAGTTTGTAAAGAGTGCTGGGCAGGTTTAGACACAACCCCTAGCTTGGCTGTGCTAAACTGGGAGCATACCCGAGCCACAGGGCTGAAATCTGCTTACAGTATGCCTGACATACCCACCCATGATGTCACCTACCTCCTATTCCTGCACTCAGCTATTCATCTGGGGAAAACCGGGATTCACTATCCTTCCCCTCATTTGCATAGGATTGCCCGCTAATGCATAGTTACATATGTCACACTGTGCCTCCACCCTTGGCAACCACTATTCACTAGCTAGGTTGTTGTTTGCCTGCCATTGACTTGCATGGTGGAATATGGATTTTAGTTAGACTGCTTTTTTTAGGTTTATTTTCTTATTTCCCCACCAATCCCATTTGTGCGCCACAGCCCTATGCTTCACCAGCCGTGATCGGCAGACATATAATAAAAGTTGTATTTTGCACATTTTGCATTGTTTGCAATGTGAATGGCTGTATACTTGGCCATTGGCATGCTTCCTTAATGATATGCAGCCTTTATTGGGAGCTGTCATGTCCCTGTTTTGGATTTTGCAGTACCGTACTCGGTTACTAACCGAGTACATTTCAGCATATTACTCTAGTCCTGCACACCCTGATTCCTGCTTCCTGGATGGCAGATTTACCTCATTTGCTTGGTTTTCACCTGCAAATGAGGTAATTTGCATATGGAGGCTGGGAACATGCAGCACTAGTGCTAGAGTGCTCATGCAAGTCAAACAAGCACATACGTGGATCACTCAGCTGCCATATTGCCAAAATTACCTCTTACACTAAGCATGCACGCCATGCAAGCTTTTGAGAATTCGGGGGTCTGAATTTGCTTGAAGACATATCATATAAGCTCGAACCACAACAGAATAAACTAACAAGAGACAAAAATATGTCTCAACTAGGCTTTACGGTACAAGTGAAACTCGACTCGAACAAGAAAGAAATGTATATTTAATCACACTCCAAGCATATACAAAAATGGTTAAGCGCTTTCATCTGTGTACTACAGACTTCTTCAGAACCATAATACTAAAAGCTGATCACATATTTAAAAACTTTTTGGCGCCATTTTATTCAAGCGCTATACTTCTTAACAATATTTAAAGTGCTGCTACAGGATACCCACAATTTTATAAAGGTTGAGTTCCCATTATTAGCTACAATAGTGGGTATCCCGAAAATACATAAGGATATTGTTAATCCCCCATTTAGACCAATTATTTGTGGGAGTAGATCAAAGACATTTAACATAGGGGTAGTTATTGACAGGTATGTTAAGCACATATATGAGAACACGTCACACTTAGTTAAAGATTCTTGGATGTTTCTATCTCAATTAACTCCTAGTAGGTGGAAAAGGAGTTTGATATTTATAACCATTGATGTTATAGACCTCTTTTCATGCATACCAAGACATGAAGGATTGCATTATTTTTGTGATAGTCTAAGAAGATATTCAAATTTAAGTTGGGACCATATCAATTTAATCACTGATATGATGGGCTTAGTACTTGAGCATAACTATATATATTTCGAGGGCGAGTTTTACAAACAGACACGGGGGGTAGCCATGGGCGCCTCCTATGCACCTATTTTCGCCAATTTAGTTATGCTCCAATGGGAAAATAAGTACCTTTTTACCAGTACGTATTACCAATATGTGGTATACTACACAAGATTTCTGGATGATATGTTTTTGCTGTGGGATGGACCCATAGAACTTATTGATGAGTTCGTAGATTATCTCAACACGACAAGTACCTTTTTGAAATTTACATATAATATTAATACAGAAGGTGTTGCATATCTGGATACATATATTAGACATATGGATACAGGTTTTCAATCTGAATTATTTAGAAAGGAAACATTTTCTAATGGTTATCTAGATTATACAAGTAATCATCCTAAACACATCTTAAGAAACATCTTTAAGGGACAATGTATAAGGATAGCAAGGATGACGTCAGATTATGACACAATGGTCAGATAAATCAATAATATAAGAAATATGTTTGTTAATAGGGGTTACCCCATAACATTACTAGATGATGTATCGACATATATTATTACTGAATGGGGCAATAAATATACCCCTATTCTAGGTGTTGGTACAGAAAAAATTATTAGGAAGAACAAAGTGAGTGATGAATTTAATAGAGTATGTGTATTGACTTATACACCTCATGTTAATTATGTTAGAGAAATTCTGGAAAAATATTGGAATAAATTAGTAGGAGATGAAGAAGCCAAAGGTGTAGTAGGAATAAAACCTTGTATTGTATATAAAATGGGTAGAAATATAAAAAATTTACTGAATGGCTTGAATCCTCAGAAAATGTCCATAAATACCCACACTAAGAAATGTGGGTCTTGTAAACAGTGTTGTGTAATAAATGAAGCAATTGGATGTAGATTAAATGATGTCAATAGTACTTATATAAAGTTTAAAAAGGGAAACTGTAATAGTAGGAACATAGTCTATCTTGCTAAATGTAGAGTATGTACTGCTTTCTACACAGGGAAAACAGAAAGACAGTTTAGAAAGTGTATATATGAACATAGGTATAAGATTAAGGTTAAAGATACCAAAAATGCATAGTTCCGACATATCAAAGAGAAAGGTGATGCACATAATTTTATATTTGGCATCATTGATTATGTAAATATATCACCGTGTGGTGGTAATTATAAAGCCTACCTGGGTAGAAAAGAAAGCCAGTGGCAAATGTTGACAAATGCCACAAAATTTCCTGGCATAAATGATTTTATTTCCATAAAACCTTTCTTACAGTTATTATAGCATAATAACATTGTTATTTGAATTGTTATTTTGATTGCATTAATTGCCTTAGTTTTTAATATTTTAATATAGTGTATGCACTGAAAGTACAAAATGATTTTAAAGTATTTATAGCAATATATATATATATATATATATATATATATATATATATATATATATATATATATGTGTAAGATAAACAGATGTTTTTTGATAATAATTGTAGTAGCACTTTAAATATTGTTAAGAAGTATAGTGCTTGAATAAAATGGTGCCAAAAAGTTTTTAAATATGTCATCAGCTGTTAGTATTATGGTTCTGAAGAAGTCTGTAGTACACAGATGAAAGCGCTTAACCATTTTTGTATATGCTTGGAGTGTGATTAAATATATATTTCTTTCTTGTTCGAGTTGAGTTCCACTTGTACCGTAAAGCCTAGTTGAGACATATTTTTGTCTCTTGTTAGTTTATATGATATAAGCTATTTGTGCAGAGTGATAGTTAATATTAATTCTGTTGTAACACATCTTTCTGTAAGTTTGCAATGAAGATAAGCATTTAATTCTACTATGAAAAATGTGCTAGTTGTTATTACAAAATGTTGAAGGAGGGATGGGTTTATGTAAAAGTATAAATGTTTCATTTGCCTTAAGGAATATTTAAATTTCATACAATGTATTGATGCAACATTTTCAATGAAATGTAGATGAATACAACAGTCAACCTGTTACTTTAAGGTAATCTTAGTGTAATATAAATCAGTTCTTTCACCCAAATCATCATGTCTAAACCAGTTAATACTGTCTCTGAAGCAGAGTTACACATCCGCCTTGTCATAGGGAAGGAAGGTTCTGTCATCCATTATTCACAAGGCTTGGGTAGCATATATTTCTAGGTATAGGCAATGTGCACCCTACATTATTACCCAATGATCCTAGATGTACAAAGGTGTACAGTGAAGACATTAAATGGTGGGAGGGATAATGATTCAGCAGCAAAAGTACAGCCAAACTCCTTCATATAATCTCATTTTTATTTCATAGAACACAAGGGGATACCTGCACCACTTTAGGAGAAACAGTTTTCCCAGAAAATCAGCAGGAATACAGCAATGTTATAGGGTTATAGGGAATAAATTTAAAGATTAGAGATATAGGCAAACTCCAAAATAGTCAGAATCCATTTGCATTTGCAGATCACCAGGTTACAGGGAAAGAAAGAAAGGGATAGCTGTTCTTTTTGGGTGAAATCGAAAGGTTCACTCAGCTCTGCTCTACCCCCCCCCCCAGCAATAAGAGTAGAGGGCTCAACTAGAAAGGCAGCACTGACATTCAAACCTGGAGTATAGCAAAAATTCATGTCCCTAATAAAGATGAACTGGAATTACACCTAGATTTTTTCAAACAATGGGGAAGACACTGCTGTGTTTCATATGGTAAAAATAATACTAGGTGGTTTAACTTAACTCTTAATCCTGTATTAGAAAGAATCTTTCTCTCTCTGTCTCTTTATATATATATATATATATATATATATGTGTGTGTGTGTGTGTGTGTGTGTGTGTGTGTGTGTGTGTGTGTGTGTGTGTGTGTGTGTGTGTGTGTGTAGACATATATAGATGTAGATATACATATACATACATATAATATAACTTCAAGGCACAGAATGTTTTACTTGAATTTATAAAGGGGTAATGGATGGATTGATGTTTGGGACAAGAGGACAACATTAATAACCATGTGTCATTCTCCAGAGACTTGTTTGAACAAAATAGTAGGACTGATCTTGTTCTTGCAACTACAAATATGTTGTATATAATTAAAGAGGTTAATATTATAAAAGCAGCTTTTTTTTCAGATAATGCTCAAATCATTGTGAATGTACAGTGATATATAAGTTTATATCAGTCACACCATGATATTGGGCCTTCAGTAAGTGGAATAGTGAGTCTACTAAGATTACTTTTAAATCCCTGGTCAAACAAATTGTATTGAGCAATATGAGTGAGAGGAATGCCTTTATCTTAACTGCTGTGATAGATGCAAGATGGCTATTAGAGTTCAATGAATGGCTGGGGATGGGACATGCCTAACAAAGTATAGGATATGTATGCTTTCTCTGAAAGGAAACAAGGTAGTTCAACCACAGAGACATAATATTTCAAGCTACAAACCAGATGACCATAGTTACAGTAGTTAGAAAAATTGAAGTTATAGACCGATATTCAATATTTAGCCAAGTATTAAAAATGAGTTGTTATATGGCTATTTTAGTGAGAAACTTACCCAGCATATACAGCAGGCTTTTCAAAGAGATTAAATTAGACAGCATCGTATCCTAATGTAGGGTTACATAAAGTATTTTAGGGAATCAAGCAGGGACCAGTTTAGAATATTTTAATCCAAGCTATATTCTATTCAGATCTCTGCAGAATTGTACTCTTCTGTCATATTTAAGCATCTGGCTACTCATGCTGTTACCTCAAAATAGTACCTGGATAGTAAGAGAAAGCCTAGCAAAAGTAACAAAAAAATGTATGTGTGTGTATAGATATACATGTATATATATATATATATATATATATATATATATGTATATATATATATATATATATATATATATATATATATATATATATATGTATATACACACACACACACACACACACACACACACACACACACACACACACACACACACACACACACTGTAATTTCATTTGACTGATATTCATTTGATCGAGACCATAATACAGACATTTCAAAATACTGAAAACACACAACTGAAACTCATAAGAATAAAACCTTACAATGCTAAATTTCAACATAATAAATTGTAAACTATAGACATGCACACTTACAACATCAATGACTAACTCTTTCCAGAACTTAATAACTACTTACGTACCCTCTTAACAGAGACTGGACAATATAAAACCAAAGTAGGTTGGGGAGCTATGTCCCCCACATCATCCCCTAACTATATATACTAACTCCAGGATCACACTACAGTGGGGAAAAGGGCATGTACCTTTCCCTTACTTTAAAATAGTCTACACACAGCCACTGCTATGTTGAAATTTAGCATTGTACGGTTTCAGTCTTATGAGTTTTAGTCAAGTGACTTTTTAGTATTTTGAAATTTCGGTATTATGGTCAAATTAATTTCAATCAAATGAAATTTAGGTCATATGAAGCAGACCCCTATATCTATATCTATATCTATGTCTATATCTATCTATCTATCTATCTATCTATCTATCTGCACACACACACACACACACACACACACACACACACACACACACACATATATATATATATATATATATATATATATATATATATATATATATATGTATGGGTTCCATACACTAGATCGAATTTTCACTAATTCGAAATAGTGTATGGAATGCTCACTGCAGCGAAAGTGCACTTAATCGAAAGTGCACTTATGTGAAGTTCAGTACAACAAACGGGTGTTGTACTGAACTTCTGTGCAGTCCTCGTGGACCTTAGTGTTAGGGAATGGGGCATAGTAAGGTGATAGCCCGTAGGGCATACCCGTGCCCTAACCCTAAGGTCCATGATGACTGCAGCACAGTGAAGGACATAGCAATGTCCTCTACTATGGTGTGATAGTCACGAACCTTAGGGTTAGGGCATGAGTTAGGGTAAGGGGATAGCTTTACTAACTATCCCCTTACCCTAACCGTGCCCTAACCCTAAGGTCCATGACTATCGCACCATAGTGGAGGACATAGCTTGTTTTTTATGTCATCCACTGTGCTGTGGTGTTTTCGGTGAAGTGCACTTATGCAAAAGTTCACTGCTAAAGTGAACTTCAGAAGTGAGGCTTCCAATTACAAGTTTGAAGTAGTGAACTTTCATTCTTGTAATAGGAATCCATATATATATATATATATATATATATATATATATATATATATATATATATATATCTATATATATATATATATATATATATATATATATATATATATATATATATCAGAAAGGGAAGTCCAACCATACTATCAAGTTTGCTGATGACACCACAGTCATGGGGCTGATTACAAGGTAGGATGAAAGGACGTACAGAGAGGAGGTGGCATCTCTGATCAGTTGGTGCGAGGTGAACCACCTTGATCTGAATGTAAGTAAGACCAAAGAGATTCTCATCGACTTTGAGAAAAGGAGAACAAACCTCCCAGTGCTCAGGATCGATGGTGACAGTGCAGAGAGGATTTAGAGTATGGAATTCCTAGATGTACACATATCAGAGGATCTCTTGTGGTAGAGAAACACCAGCCAACTGGTCAAGAAAGCACACGAATGTCTCCACTTTTTAAGAAGGCTGAAAAAAAATTAAGCTTCCTCATCATATTCTCTCCACATTCTATAGAGGTGCAATAGAGAGCATACTCACCTGCATCTTCACAGTGTGGTTTGGAAGCTGCACAGTTACAGAAAGGAAGGTGGTACAAAGAGTGGTGAGGGTTGCAGAGAAGGTAAGAGGAGCCAGCCTTTCATCAATGCAACATCTTTATTCTGCAAGAAGCATTCAAAAGGCCACCAAAATAATACAGGAAAACACGCATCCTGCACATGGAATGTTTACCATCTGGTATTGGGCAGGAGATATCGCAGCATCTGCTGCAGGACTATATGATTCAGTAACAGTTTCTAGCCTACAGTGATTAGACTTCTGAACATGAGCACTAGTCCCCGGGGTCTGGACACATAATAAGTCAATTTTTATTTATTTGTGCAATATATACTTATATATATTCCAAGTAAGTGCAATATTTATTTATTATATCCATAGTGAGTATTATTTAACTCTCTCAAGTGCAATATTAGACAAATAACTTAGGCATTTCAATCTGTACTGTGTTATGTATTACTTTAAATAGAGTAGTTAATTTAACTCCGGGGAGGGTATTCTTTTCCTATATGAAAGTTGTGATCCCCACCGACATAACATCTTTGTGGATATAACTTATCTCATATATACTGTATAAAAAAAAAAAAAAAAACTATTTTTGACATCGATATTAGTAAGACTATGTATTATTTACACTATGTTTTGATATTATCAAATTTGCGTATTGCAATTATTTAATAACTTTTTTAGGAATGCTATCTTGCTATCGATATTTCCTCTGAGATGTATATTACCTATACTAAAGTCTTTTTATCTTTTATGCTCAATTTTTGTTTTGTTTTGCTTTGTTATTTTTTGTATTCCCTAAACTTGTTATAACCGTTGGAGCTTTTCTCCCCGAGCCTCCACTGAAAATGGACATATATCCAGCTGGGCTAGCCCGGTCAACAAATGTAAAATAAAATAAAATAAAATAAATATGAGTGCTGGTAAATGTCTCTGCTCTTTCTTACATGTATTGATGTAGTATTGTATTTGTTAGTTATGTTTATTCCTCTACACTTTCCTTTGTAATCTCAAGAATTGAGATAATGCATGAAATTTCATTTAGGCTGCATGTGTGTAGTTCTAAATGACAATAAAGTTTACTTTGACTTTGAGTTTGACTACACTCCATCTTTGATGCAACAAGCAATTATTTCATGCAACCCCATTCAATCCACTTTCTGGAATAAATATACCACACCTTTCTTCTTGTTAAGAGCTTTTCCTATATGTTAGGATCACACACATTTGCTGTATATTTAGGATATCACAAAAGAAGTGGCTTTTGAAGACAGTGGCTGGTTCAGTGCCCAAACTATGGCATATCTGGGAGTTCCTGAAGGAGGATGGGCTGCAGCATCTATTCAATGCATTCTGGGACTTAAAGCTTAACAACACATAACACTCCTTTTTTAAGGTTAAGCAGTTACAGAGGGTTCAGATACACATACATTCACTCCACGGCAAGGATTAGAAAATGGACATGTGCTTTTTTATGTATTGGGTATATGAAATGGGTATAATAATAATTCACTCCACTTAAAGGATTGCAAAAGAGAAATGTAACCATTAATGGGCATACCACCCAATATGCAAAAAGTACCAACAATGGCTCTACAAAAGTAATTTTTGATTTTATTTATCATTTTTCTCCACAATGATACAAGGACTTCATCAGAATAACTAGACTGATGAAAACATACAGTTTTCATATTCATGTGAGACCATTTAAATAAATCAGTCAATTGAAGCAATAAAACCAATAACATACATATATAAGTAAAACTGAAAATAATATTTATGTCTCAAATCATGCTAGCCAGTCCCCTTTAAAAAACACTTATTATTAATAGATTTAAGCTAGGGTACCTGTCAGCTTGTAAGCATGTTTGCCATTTTTCCCTTTCTCCTAATCTAGTCTTCACACTTTCCACTCTATAATCATCTGGCTCATGATGAAGTACATAAATATATATATATATATATATATATATATATATATATATATATATATATATATATATATATATATATATATAAAAATACATATATATATATATATATATATATATATATATATATATATATATATATATATATATATACATATATATATATATATATATATATATACATACATACATACATAAATTCAAACAATCCATAATCTGTCTATAAAGTCCATTGTTATTATATTTTTGCCTTATAGCATAATTATTCATTTTAATTATTTAAAAAATATATGTATAGCCATCCTTACATAAAAAAAAACAGAATGCACAAAGTTGATAGCAACATAGACAACCTTTGTAAAATTGCATGTAATATGAGTACTTATAGACCTGTCAAGGTGTTACAAGATAATAAAGGGTGATTTGTGGATTTAGTTACAGGCCCCATGTGGCCACAGATGTACATATCTTTGTCTTTTAAAGCCAAGTGTGCCAAAGTGCTATCCTTTTGAAAGATGCTTTTTAAATCACTACCATTTTTTTTCTTTAGCATTGGTTTTGTCTGTTCTGTCAGTAGAAATAAAAGCAGATTCCTATTCATGTGTAATGGATGGAAAATTAAATGAAATTGTAACAACACCACTCATTTGTATTATTTCATCACTGAGTTTGGAGACGATGACATGATTGTGCTTAATATGCATATGAAGAAACTGCAACCCCCAACTCCGTGAAAGCATTATATGAATCAGTTTAAAAGGGGTTTGTAGAGGAAATTCCATTAGGGTATTTACAAGCATCTATCCCTTTAAGTACCATTTTCAAATAAATACAATGTTCCATGTATAATTTATCATAGAGCAACAAATATTACTTCTTCAGCCTTTCTTTTCAAAGCGTTTAAGATTGCCTTTAACAGAACTAACCCCAGTGGTTGAATAATGTTATAAGTTGCCCTTACTATACTCATTAGTGGGCGAACAAACGCGTTAATATAATTGCCCAGAAATTATGTTAACTGATAGTCAGATATCATTTTGGATATAGACACTTATATACAAGCAGGAAATATCCCCAAACAGTCAGTAGTCTGTGAACAGTATTCTAGAAAATTGTCAGGAGTAAAGAAGTTAAAGGGTCAAAGGGTATGCTCCATGTGAGACTGCGGAGGTGCTTCAAGTCTAATATACCACCATGTGAGACTGCGGAGGTGCTTCAAGTCTAATATACCAAACAAAATGCATTAGAGTTGGTATAGATCCAGCTTATGCCCTTTTGTTCTAGAGATGAGTCATTAGAGCTACAGATGCATTTCAAAACTCATTAAGGTTATTATAAAAAGATATGTAGGCATGGTTTATATTTTGCTGCAGAGGGCATGTCTGTACCTATGAATGTGCCTCCAAGCTGCTTTCTCCCACCACTTCCCTTATATCCTTTTCTCTTTTAAACTTTTGTATGTTGAAATGTTTTTATATGTCTATTCATTATTAGTCCAAAATGTACATTAATTTAATCAGGCAACCTATATTATTTTTATTAAATTAATTCATCAATTAAAGAAGCAACTGTATTTTGATTATCAGTACCTAGAATGTAAGAACTATATACTAAGTGTGTAAACTCTAAAGTTAGAATTCTTAAATGGACACCTATTTAAAAGCTCATCTGGGATTGATGGTTCAATGCAATTTTTCCATTTATTGAACAATGGTTGTTGATGATTAATGAGATGTTTAATATAAAACTAAAAATAAATGTCTGAAAAAATAAAAATTAAATTTTAAAAATGTATGTAGGTCATGCAAGAGACTATCCCCCAGATTTACTATTCCTCTGTGCAGGACTAGCTTAGTCCTGCACAGAAGCAGCCATTTAGGAGCATGACGGCAGTGTGCCATGCATAGTAATGAGGCGCGCTGCCTGAGCTCCTAGTCTTACACGGAGCATGTAAGAGTGCAGGCGGCATGTCTGAGAGCAGAGCTCTCAGAATATACATGCCCCCACAATGAAGAACAGCAGAAAGGGTTCAGAAATGAGTGAGACCGCTCTTGGTTTCCACATATCCCCACCAACAGTCCCCCTTGTGTACAACAGCAACAGTATACATAAAGGAAATGAACAAACCCTTTTTTTAATAAAAAAATCTCATTAAAGCTAACCGTAGGTGTGCGGGTGTGCCCATCTCTTAGCTATGGTTAAAGCAGCTTAAATGGCTGAAGAGGATAACAAGGCAGATATATGCACACAAAGCAGCATAGCAATAGTCTATTGGGCAGAGCATTTGCCTTATGAGCAAGCATTCCCGGTTTAAATCCCACTGCAGCACATTCCATTTTCCATGGCAAAGCATGTTATGATCAATATTTATGTTGCAAAACCCACCAAATAACATATAGTTATGAACTGGAGTACTGCAGTAAATGCACATGTGAGGTGTCAGTGTCATAATGAATAAAGCACTAGTGAGCAGGTTTAAGCACCAATAAGCAGTAGTAAGCATATTTAAGCACTAGTAAGTGAGTTTAACTCTGTTTGCACAGCAGTAAGCAATGCCTACAGTCGTTAAGCAATCCTCAAGCTAACTCTCTGTAAGCAGATGTAATGACAGGTTAGCAGTGCTTACCATCACGCAACCCCACACTAGCACATTTACAAATGCTCAAAAGTGCCTTAATCACTCTGTATCCAACAGCCCTTGTTCTGGCCATCAACAAAATAAATAGCCATGCATGTCTCAAACCCAAGACCCTATACAGCATAGTCACAGTAGTTAACCACCAAGCCATCATAGACGTACAGAAAAATTAGCTATCAGCAAACAAGTCCTCACCATAGTAAAACCAAACTGAACCTGTGAAAGGAATCAGTATACGGACATATGTGCCTTAACCCACTATATAACACAAATATGTGAACTGGAGTACAGCAGTAAGGCCAGAAGTCAGATGTAATTGTAATAGAGTATTGAAGTCCCCAATAAAACACAAGGGCCCCATACAGTGTGCGTACATATGAATCATGGATACCAGGCATACATATGAGGTGTAATGAATAATAACTCAATGCCAAAAAGGAATTATAATGCAAAGTCTAATGCAAGCAACACTAAGCACTGCACAGGCCAGCTTAGGAGGTGTAAGCAATGTGTAGGCCAGCTAACTCAATGTGCCCAGTGTTATATCCCTTTAAATAATGCCAACCCTAGGTAAGCAGGTTTGCCCATAGCTTAGCCTTTTCAAAATCAGCCAATCATGGAAAAGTGCAGGAAATCAGCCCTACTTAAACGCAAGAGGCGGGAATGCATCTCATAACTGGTTGTAGCTTCCCCTTGCAGGTACAATGGCAGTAAGGGGAGAAGGTGTGCGCTTCCAGGCGCAGCTCTGGTGTATCCAGAAGTCCAAGGTCATGGCAGGACTCCTTGTCAAAGACCGTGATCAGAGACTGCTGCAGGGCCAGTACCAGGGCTCCCAATATAAGGCGAAGACCTGGGACTGTCTCGTCCATGACCTCACCAGTGCCGTTGTCATATCCTGAACTGGTGAGCAGGTCAGGCATCACTATGCCAAACTGAAGCGGTGTAAGGAGGACATCTTGGAGGAGGGTCTCCAAGAGGCTAGAGCATCAGGGGATGTTCTAATCATGTGTATCACCTCACTATGTGTGTAATAATTGCCAGCTCAGGTATATCATGGATAGGTATGGATAAATATTCCTCTTATGTCCCCCACAGCTGCAATGGAGTGGGCTACGAACCAGGAGGCCCATGCCAGTCACCTGGCGAGGTTGCGATGCAAGGCAGGTCAGTAATACTCATGCAGTTACTGTCACAGGAAATTAAACTAAAAGTAGTAGTAAATTAATTGCCTGTATAAAACCTGTATAGTTCAAGGCAAGTACTGCATACACTAGAGATTATGGCAGGAAGAGTCTTATATCATTTGTATGTCAGTAAAAGTGTAATAGCCTGACAATAAAGGTCTAACTGCTGGACTGCATGTGTATACTCTGGTATCATATGACAATATAGATTACCAATCATGTAATAGTACTGTAGTATTAAGCACTGTTACCCACACTGTGCACCATAAATTGAATGTGTAGGAATGCCTGCATATGACAGGTGTAATCCCCAGAGGCCATTTAGTACAACTGAGAGACACATAGACAGAAAACAGGGAAAATGCAAACAAAAAAACCCAAATAGCACATGCAACTGAGATGCGAACTGTTGTTTTTTTAGCACACACAGCCATGGTTCGAATCCTGTCAGTGGTAGTACTCTGAATACAGAATCATAGCCGACAACTGTACAGAAATGTCCAGAATGTCCAGTAAAATGGCCCATATCTGTTGCCTATCAACCTGTCCCCCTGGGAAATCAGTGGGATAATCCCAGACATATAGGCAGCAAACAGGAAATACAACTGATTGACACACATCTATGAAAATAAAGCTGGCACACTAGCAACTCCACAATACCTTATGAGACTAAGAAGCCACGTATGTCCCATTTACACCCCAACTTGTCAAGCTGTGGTCAGAGTGTGTACAGTAACAGAGTGAGATGTATGTACATAATAGTAATGTGGAATCTGGTACTGTGTGTGGGAACATTCAGGTAGTGCTAATAAACATTTCTCCCACAGGTCTGTCAGATACCAACACTGTGTCCAGAAATACAAGAATGATACCCAGTACTGGTACTGTTTACATTGGTATTGTATGGAAGTGCAACTGATGCAGTTGCTCTGAATAATGAGGTATTACACATCACTGTCGCCCACACTGTCCTACAACTAGTAACTGTCTAGGAAATCTGTATAAGAGTGTTGTAATACAAGGTCAGAATGCAAAAGCACAGGAGAATAATAAGACAGAAAGCAGATAGGAGATATACAGCAATATCTATATAGCAGACACAAATGTGATGGACAGTGTTTAAATTGTAGCAGACACAGCCATGGTCTGAATCCTGGGAGTGGATGTAGGATGCATACAGAATCATACCCCACAACTGCACAAATGAGGCAAGAATGTCCAGTATATGGGCCCATATCTGCTGCCTGTACCCCTGCCCCCCTGGTAAGTCTGTGGGATGATTCCAGATGTTTATCCAGCAAACAGGGAATACAAGTGATTGTCAATCACCTATGAGAACAAACCTGTCACTGTAGCAACCCCCAAAACTGTTAGGAGGGTAATATTTCAAGTATGTCCTATCTACACTCCCTTGTTGTCAAGCTGTGACTAGAGTGTGTATAGTAACAGAGTGAGATGTATGCGCATAATATTAATGTGTAATCTGGACGTTTGTATGGCAACAATCAGGTAGTGCTAACAAACATTGCTCCCACAGGTACGTCGCATACAAACACTGTGCTAGGAAATACAGACCATTATAACCTGTACTGGTACTGTTCACTCTGGTATTGTAGGGAATTGTGAGTGTTGCAGTTTCTCTGAATAATAAAGTATCACTGATCACTGTCAGCCACACTGTGCTACAGAATATACCTGTGTAGGAAAGCATGTATGTGTGTGTGTGAAGTCACTAAAGGTGAAAGAGGGTAATATTCTAGATATGTCCTGGTACACCAGCATGTAGTCAACACATGGCCAGTGTCGGTGCAGAAAGAGTTGGTTAGCTATGTGCACAACATCAACCCAGAATCTGAGAGCATGTGTAGAAACAGTTAGTTAGTGTTAACAAACATTCCCTCCACAGGTATACAAGGTAAGAGGTATATACTGCAGGTAACACCAGTTCATATGTAATGATGACAACAGTCATATCACTGTCCAAACTAAGGCTATAGGGTAGTATAGTAAGACTTGTAAGGTACAGATAACAGCACTGACTAGGAAAGTAATGTGGACTGCTGGAATATACTAATTGTTAATTTACATTTTTCTGTACTCCCCACCATATCTCCAACAATAATCAACATATCCACCCCCAACTGGTATGTAATGTCACCTATGTTCTGATTCTGTCCAATTGTTTGATAAATATATTAATGTTTCCCATGCATGTGCTATATTGAATTATTCCAACATTGGTGGCATGGTGCCATCAATGTACCTGCATGCTGTTCTTATTACCACCGTGGTCCATATATGCATGTGTTGTGTTTGCTATGCAACTGTTCCGT
>NC_056730.1:993916721-993994221 GCF_019279795.1 Protopterus annectens
CAGATGGCCCTACAGATGGGTGTTACCTTATTAACATAGCACTGACATGGCAGGTATGTAAACATGTAGGACAACCATATCCACACACACCCTGTTAAACCAACATTACTCCAAATGCAGTATAGCAGCACTTACAGTCTGTAGTCAGGTCAGGCATATCCGTCTCCTGTGTGTTGGCCTGTTTCCACAGTGTATGCTGTTAGATGTAAACCCCAATCCATCTGAGATGTTGTTTGCCAAAAAACAGATTGAGTTCCTGCTCACACTGAATGGACGGCCCACCACCAACATGATGTTCCTAGATATTGAAGTGTGTTTACATGCAATTCGCTATGGGAAAGTTACCACTGTTGTTCCACATGCAATCAGCTATAGGAGGGCTGCAACTCGGTAAGAGACCATCAGCTGATCCTGAGCATCACTTAAAATACACATGCTGCTGCCTAAGCAAAGCAGGTGTAAGTCTCCATATCCACCAGAGAGGGAGTATGAGAGGCATACAGAGGCACAGAAAAGCCAGGGAGGGGTGGGAAGAGTAAAACCTAAGCATGTTTGTGTCACACACCTATCAGTACAGGGTATCAAACCCCCAATGACTATGCAGTGTTATCACATGTCCATGCAGTTATTGGATGCACCAAATAGGTTACATGTTGGGTAGCTCTCAGAACGTATATGTGATGGTGAGTGACATCTGCAACAGGGATATGGTAGCTATGTGGTAGGTGTTGTACACGTGCCTGCCCACATGAACAGGTGTCAGCATCAACACAGCCACACTCTCACAGGGACGCACACCCATTGTCACACTTGGCAAGGCAGGAATACAACTCATCACTAGTGGGATTACCACAGCACAGTACTGTGCAGGTATCACATGCACCACAGGGGTCATACGGAGGTTATATGTGCAAAGGGTATGTGGAGGTATCTGACATCAGACAGCATGCTTCAGTATGCCAATGGGGGTTGTAGTGAGTGTGAATGTGGTCATAAGCATCATACACCACACATACAGACACAGATGCCAGTACTGACATGCATGTGTGCACTGCTTCATGGGTGTGTTTTAGTTGATGGTGCCGGACGGCTATAGAAGGCTAGGTGATGGGTATACCTTGGCGTCAGGCCTCATGACAATGGTCTGCATTGTGGTTCAGGGGTGTAGTGTCTGGAGTTGCCCACACAGGTGGGTATTGTATTCACCATCCAGTCATCTGGGTGACAATTGCATGTGGCCAATGCTGTGCATTGCTTGCCATGTATGTGTTCCTTAGTCCATGGTATGGACAGTGTTTGGGATGTGCACACCTCCCACATGCATGTACAGTGACATGTGGAACTGTTCCTGGGGTGTCCGGCCCATATTGTGTACACAGATCATTATTATCAGATGTGCCAGTCCTGGCCTCATGTGGCGGGAACTGCTCTTGGACAGCAGGTTTACCCTGTACCTACATTGATAGCATGATACCGTTATTGCCTGGTGGCAGTGGCATTTGTCCATACAGGGCTTGTGTTTTAGGCATGTTATGTCCTTTATGAGTCACATTTGATGGCACCACAATTGTTGCAGGTGTCCAGTGGGGAACATGGGGGAGGTGCACTGTTGGCATGTACATGCCTATTGGACTGATGGACAGGGTGCCATGCCCTCTAGAGCCCACTGCAATCACACCATGGTTACTATAAGTGGGCAATATGCAGGGTACTACCAACATAGTGACTGTTGCCTAGACAAGTGTGTGTGTGTGTGTGTATGAGACATGGGTTGAGAGTGTACCCTGGGTAATACCAGGGTTGCTAACATGGTTCAGCTGGCATTGATGTCTCATTTAGGGATATGGATTTGCACCCCAGCCTCTTGGCTATTTCACATCTGTTATCCCTGTATGGTGGGCATTGTGATATATACTTGTCCCACCATATAAGAAGTTTGCAAAACCCACTCCACATTGAGTCCAGTTGTTACACACTCACACCACCACCACACAGGATACAAATGACACACACACACACACACACACACACACACACACACACACACACACACACACACACACACACACACACACACCTGTCATGTCTGGGATTAGAACTCCTACCTAACCAGCATATTACACTACAGCACTGCACTGTTACAGGACATGCCACAGAGATTACTGGAGTCATTATGCCCCAAAGGTGTATTTCATAGTGAATGACATCAGCAGGATTGTTAATGTAGGGCATTTAAATTGTAGTGAGTGTAACTAGCCTAAAATGCATTGCTCCACATAGAAACACACACAAAAAACCCACAACTGCCATGTGTGGGAATAGGACCCCTACCAGAGTTCTACATCAAACTACAATATGATGCTGTAATAGGACACACCACTGAAATTACCGGCGTGACCCTTCCCCAAAGGTGTATTTCACAGTGAATGACATCAGCAGGATTGCCAAAGTAGGGCATTTGAATTGTAGTGAGTGTGATTAGCCTAAAATGCATTACTCCCTACACAGACATAGAAACACACACAAAACATCCACAACTGCCATGTCTGGGGATAGAACCCATACCAGATTTTGATATCACACTACAGCATGATGCTGTTATAGGACACATCACAGAGATTACTGGAGTGCCCTTTCTGCAAAGGTGTATTTCACATTGAATGACATCAGCAGGATTGCCAAAGTAGGGCATCTGAATTGTAGCGTGTGAGACTAGCCTAAAATGCATTGCTCCCTACACAAACATAGAAACACACACACAAAACATACCCAACTGCCACATGTGGGGATAGAACCCCTACCAGAATTCTATATCACACTACAGCATGATGCTGTTATAGGATACACAACAGAAATTACTGGAGTGCCCTTTCCCCAAAGGTGTATTTCACAGTGAATGACATCAGCAGGATTGCCAAAGTAGAGCATTTCAATTGTAGGGAGTGTGACTACCCTAAAAAGCATTGCTGCTCTACACAGACAGACACACACACACACACACACACACACACACACACACACACACACACACACACACACACACACACACACACACACACACACACACACACACACACACACACACACACACACACACACACACACAGAGACACACAGACACACACTTGTCACGTCTGGTATTAGAACTTATATCTAACTTTTATCACACTACAGCAGCATGCAGTTATGGCATATGCTATGAAGATTACTGGGCTACGACCTTCCCAGAGATATATTTCTAGGTGGATGATATCAGCAGCCTTACCAAAGTAGAGCATTTGAGTTGTAGGGAGTGTGACTACCCTAAAAAGCATTGTTCTCTACACAGACAGAGATAGACAGACAGACAGACACACACACACACACACACACACACACACACACACACACACACACACACACACACACACACACACACACACACACACACACACAGTTGCCATGTCTGGGATTGGAACTCCTACCTATCTAGTTTATCACACTACAGCAGTATGCAGTTATGAGACATACCACAGAGATTACTGGGCTGTATCTCTCTCAAAAGTGTATTTCACAGTGGATGACCTCAGCAGGCTTGTCATAGTAGGGCTATGGGGAGGGAAGTGTGTGCATGGGCCATATCCTATTCATCTAGAGGTTGACACACAACATGCGGGCACACACAGGGTCAGATTTCACAGGTACATGTATACAGCTGCTAGATGACTACTTCCTTGTACAGTCATGTTGCACACCTAGCACGTGTAGCACATAGTCTGTAATGCTGACAGATACCAGTGGCTAGTATCTACAGTCAGTGACATCTGAACCTCATGTCATTGTGGACCTTTGGCTGTGTGCTGGGTGGGACAGGCCTGGATAGCTCCTTGTCACAGTCACCCTCTTTCACACATCGATGTACATCTACCTTTGGCTTATTATAGTGTGTTGTCCTTAGATATATGTCTGTATTCCTATCCATTGTGTGTGCAAAGCATGTGTGGTGCATACTGAGAAGTGTCTGCACTAACATCTGCAACTGCCAGATATGTCTGGTCCACTGTGTTTGCAGACATGGCCTTCAGGTGTTTTTGTGAGCATGCCCACTATGACCTTTCAGTATGTTGTTGACTGACATTGTTTTCATTTCTATAAGTGTGTGAGCATGCCCTGTATGGCCATCTGTATTGAATGTGTGGCTCGAGTCCAGTAGTTTGTAATGCAGTGCTGACCTTTGTATTGTACACCTAAAGGTAGCATACTGTTTATGCAGGGTATCCATCAATCATTTGGCATTGACTGTTACTACATTTCTACATAGGATGGGGAGGCACACCTGACTATTTCTACATTTCTACACAGGATTGGGGGGCACACCTGACTGTTTCTACATTTCTACATAGGATGGGGGGACACACCTGACACTTGTACACATTTGCTGTGACTGCACAGGTATGTCAGGTACTCCATTTCATTCTGTATTCTTACCTATTATGCTGACTAGAGGCACACCAGTGTACTACAGATCTTACCTTTGATTTACTTACATATTAGTTTCTGATTTCCTCCCCTTCAGAATTAACATCCCACTGCCTGACCTGCTGTAGTCTGTGTAGGCCTGGGGGAGTTACCCATAGGCATCATTCACAGGCCATACCACAGCCTTTGTTTGTGTTTATCTCACCTGTCCTGCTAGCTGTGATTGTTGTTGGGTATGTGAACCCCCCTGACTGGCATGTGTAAGTCACTTACCTTGTGGGTGTTCCAGTATTGAGGGTGGTGCTGCAGGTTTGCCAATGTTGGATGCACATAGCACTCTCCCTACATGTGGTTGAGCACAGGTAGTGTAATGTTTGACATCACTTTTACTGTATGTGAGAGTCAGAAAGAGGTGGTATTCCCTGAGTCCCTCCTGTGTCAGTGTATGTATTGCCTCTTTGCCAAGGCCAGGCCATACTGGGTATGCCTCCTTCTGCCTACTGGGGCAGGCTCAGGTTGTTCCTCCTCTGAGTCACTCTGTGCCTGAGCAGGCCTTAGTAATGGTGGGAGACTGTGTGGCCCTGCCCTGTGCTGTTCCTGCTGCAGCTGTTTCCATGGGATCATATTGTTTAGCATGGCACATATGAGGACAATTTGGGTACATGTAGCTGGTGAGTACTGCAAGACTCCACTGGAAGTGTCCAGGCACCGGAAGCATGACTTGAGCATCCCAAACACATGCTCTACGATAATTCTATTCTGTGTGTGTGCCTCATTATGGAGTTCTTGTTCAGGTGTGTGTGCATTTCTGATGGGTGTCATCAGCCATGGCTCCATTGCGTATCCAGCATCCCCCACTAGGTGACCGTGAGGGATGTCCCCATTGGCAAATCTCTGGTACAGCGGTGTCAGATGCCAGATGTGAGATTTGTGATAGCTTCCGGGGCAGTCAATACACACATTCATTATTATGCCCTGGGCATCGCACACGACCTGGCACCCTTGCAATTGATGTAGACCCTACCCTACTCATCAGGCAGTGCTTTGATGCTTATGTGCATGCAGTCTATAGCACCCACTACCTCAGGGTATTCTGCTATTTGCTGGAACAGTTGCATATTGCTGGCCACCGCCTCACGGGTGTTGGGGAAATATACGTGCTCACCAACATGTGCTGACATGGCATCCAGGAACTGGTGGAGTAACCTGGATGCTGATACTTGTGATATCCCCATCATATCATCAGTTGGCCTTTGGAAGGTACCTGTAGCTAGTATTCTTTGGCCTACACATACCTTGGCATCCACTGGGATGATTTCCCCTCTGTTAGTTCTGTTTGTGAATCGTGGCCAGCACAGCTCAACAATTTGCTGTAGGAAGTCCCTGTCCACCCCATAGCACTCCACTATCTCCAGCTCATGTAGCACCTGGTAGGTTACCCTGGGTCTGTACACTCTTCTCCATCTACTCACTGTGGGTTGGTTTTCAGCATTCATATCCTCACCACCCTCAGCCTCTTCCACAAGTTGTTGTATGATAGCTATTGCAGCCCCTATCATTTTGCTGTTGTGAGTGTTAAAAGTTTCCCGCTTGTTTACACAACGGTGGTGTAGAGTGTGGAAAAAAACAGAGGGGAAGGAGTTTGATTAGTTTATAGTAGTGTTCTGGGCTAGGCTTGTCTGCTGCCTGTGTAATTGGCTGCTTCTGATACATTTCACCTGCCTGCTATGCTAGTTCTCCTAGATTACCTTCCTACTGTTGTTTTCCCTTTCCATTGCCTTCCTGTTTAAGCCCAGGGGTGCACCATGCAAACAGAGTGCTCAAATGTGCACAGAGCTGCTATTTCCTGGTTTAACTTTTTTTTAAACCTTTAAAACCCATTGTGCGGCACACACACACACTTAGGCAATGTACAGAGCGCTAGGCAGAGTCAGACATACCCCCTTGCTTAGCTGTGTTTAGCTAGGAGCAAACCTGAGCCACAGGGCTCCAGTCTGCTTACAGTATGCCTGACACACACACCCATGATGTCAGCTAACTTCTAGGCTTGCATCAAGCTGTTCCTACTATTACACTGTTGGGACCTGGTCAGCATGCTGTGGAAAACTGGGATTTACTATCATTCCCCTCATTTGCATAGGATTGCCTGCTAATGCATAGTTACATGTCTCACAGTGAGCCTCCCCCCTTAGCAACTACTACTCACTGGCCATGTTGTCTTCTGCCTCCCATTTACTTGCATGGCAGAATAGTGATTTTAGTTAGAATGCTTATTTTAGGTTTATTTTGTTATTTCCCCCCTGATCCCATTTGCGCGCCACTGCCCTATTCTTAAACAGCCAAGATTGGCAAAAAAAAAATAAAAGTTGATTTTTTTTTAATTTTTTATGTTGTTTGCAATGCCGGTGGCCTTATACTTGGCCATTTGCAGGACTGATAAAAAGGTATGGCTATCACCTTGGGAGCGACTGGGACATATTGTAGCAGAGTGATATCATGCACTTTTGAACTGCTCATTGGAGCAATATATATAATAAAGTTAATAATCTTGGATTTAAAGAAAAAACATGCAAAGGGTTATTATCTAGATATTTATAATCAGTTGTAAGGTTTGAAGTCCTGTGTGCTGGTTTCAAGTTTACATTTATTCAAACCTGTGTAAACCTGACATTAACTACTAGATATGCCAAGTGCTCAATCTTCTAAAGGAGACAAGGGAAATAAAGCACAATGTAATCCAGTACAGGTATACCGTGGCACTCTAATAGCAGTAATAGTCATTCAGGAAGCCTTGAATGACCGTCGTGGACAATGAGATCAGTGAATATGGAGTTTGGTCTTTACCAAGCTGCTCCCTCTAATCCGTGACTCATGTCAAAGCTGTACTGATAAATGAATGAAAAAAAATCATATCTATTTCTGCAGTTAATGTGGCAGTCAATGGGGCATGCAGTTACAAATGAAGTGATTTGAACAATAGTTCAGTTATATAATTAAATCATTCTTAGTGTCTCATGAAAAAAATGTACTAAACTAAAAACATTAAGGAGCTAATGTTCCATATATTAATCACTAGACCTCTGAATTAAAAACTGCACATCCCCTGAAAATACAAAGCTCATAATAGAAATGAGAGATGCAAAACATGAATAGAAGAAATTCACCTGCTTAGAACTGTAGACATGACTCAAATAAGACTGTTCATAATGCCAGAAACTTCATTTTAGAAGCATTTCTGTTGGTTTTCAACTGGGTAGTGTAAGGGCAAAAGTAATGTCACTGATTTTCTATCACAACAACTGATTTATAATGATTGATAAATAAAGGTGTTTTGAGGAAAACATTCTCTATTGAAATACATAATTGTTAAATTAAAAGTTGTCTTTTAAATATATTGTTTATGAAGCTTTTTCAATATGCACATAATATTGTTGACTACAGAAATCAACAAATTATCATAGAATGAAGAAAAAGTGTCATTTCAGTGACAAAATGTACTGCATTTTCATAATTTAAATGCTTGATGTGTGACAGTGTGAATTTATTATATAAGCATTTTGAATGCAGCTGAGACAACATTCTGTTCAGATAGGAAGAGTTATAATTTATAAAGTAGTCTGAGTTTTTCAAATGCAATATTTAAAATACGAACTTGTGAAGTATAACAAAGTATTAACAGGCTTGTGCTCACTGACAGTGAACTTATACTTAATACAGAAAACTCTGTATGAGGTACAAATACCTAGCTAGTATGGAATCATTCCTCTAATTATTAACAATAGGCAGTGAGGATTACATAATCACACCTCAACCCACCACAGCCATTACCACATCTCTAAACACTGCACACACAAATGTTATATGCTGATCCTATAAAGACATTCTTATCAAAACCTCCTCAAACATGTATGAACAGGGTTTACTGCAAGTCCTACAGCTTATCTGCTCCATATACTCCAACATCAACAAGTCACCAACAGTCAAAATGTACCCAATGAAGTGGTCATAAACAAGCTTGTAACAAAAATGATTTAGTGATTAGTAACTCTGTTGTCAGGCATCAAAAATCTCATTCACTAGGATGTACAGGGACAGGATTAATGTGTGCTGCCTTTCTGGTACAAGGATCACAAACATTATAATGGCCCACAATACCCTTTCCTGGGACAAGTATGACCACAATATGGCAATTGTCCAAATGTCAGTGAATGATGTGGAGGGCAAAAACTATGGGACATGCAGAGAGGCATGTTGAAGCATTCTATGCATGTGATGGATGCAGGAAAATCTCTAATCCTGAGGGGAATCTTTCTTTGACTAAGAATCAGGCCTAGGTACAAAGAAAAGATAAGCATTTATAACAGTTGGCTTGACAGCTGATATCATTCCATGGTGTTCTAACATGTGACAGCCTGTGACAAGATTATCAATAGTCCCACTTTTTTTGCAAGGGATGGCATCTCTCATTCAAGGGTTTTGGCATACTGGCAATAGCCTTTGCTCTTCCACGGTACTGTTTTTAGGCAGAGTCCGCCTAATTGACTTTCCAACTTGACAAATTCATCTACCCCTAAACTGAAGCATGTTAATGTGGCTCTTCTCAGTTCCAGGAGTCTCAATAACAAATTGTCTAAGCTTGAGGTTGTCATGCATCTATAACCTTTCGATATATATCAGGAAGAAGGGTTTCATTCATTAAGTGCCGGGTGATTAATCTATGCAAATTTAACATTAAGAGATATGATTCCCATGGGTTATGTAAAAAAGTCTACAAATGAAGTGGATGTGGTATTCCTCAAGCCACTGTGCCACTTAAATTTGACATTGTAACTAAGACTTCCTAATTTCTAATTAATGCGTCATTAACAGTTTGATACATTTCTAAATTTCAATTAGACAACATGTTTTACTTGTGCAGTTCTGGTCAAGACTTCTTGATGTCTAAGCTATTCTCCACTCAGCAGATTTTTTACAGTTGTGAATAATTCCAGTGTCTATCCTAACAAAACTCTGACTTCAGTTACAGTCACAAAGATTTTTCGGTTTCATATTCACAATGAGTTAATTTACCTCTGATATTAGTATTTCTGCTACAGAATGACATCAGACTAATTTTTTTATATATTGTATTCGATAAAACTTGTACTCTGGCTCTGGTATTTCCCTTCACAATTTGCATTGCAACAATATAGTCTAACAATGCAAAAAGGCTAACAATGTGTACAATATTCAAAGCTTAAACATAGTTAAGGCAGACTGTGCCGCCTCTAAAAGTATGATGATAACTGTCAGTGTATCTCAGGGCTCTGTACTAGGACCATTCCTTTTGGTGTGCTTTTTTCTGACCTGCTAGCCTTTAACCCAAACCTATGAATACCATAGTTTGCTAATGAGTGACAGCTAGGTGTTATTATTTGATCATTCCTTGAAGTAGAATCTCTACAGTAAGAATTAATTTTTACAAACCAATGGAATACTGAAGAAATGCTAAAATTTAATGCAAAAAGTGCAGTGTTGTCAAATTTAGAAAACGGTTGTCATATATAGCATACAATATATTTAGAACCCCACTCTAAACTGACATGGTATTCAAGGATCTTGGCACTTAATTACTCTGCAGCAGCAGTGCTCATGCAGTCCTTCTAGCTAGTGCAACTGATATATAAAACATTTATTCCAGGACAACATAAGTTAGCATTTGTCTCTATTCATCCCTAATAAGTATCTTCTTGAACTTTTAAATGCCTGCATGGCAAACAGTTCCAGAAGCACTTGAAGTAGGGATTTAAATCTGCACCAATGTATAAATACAGCACACTGAAGGGGTAAATGTATTATATAGGATGGCGCAGTGCTGCAGCGGTAGTGTTGCTGCCTCACAGCAAGAGGTTTTCCGATTTGATTCTCGGCTGGAGTGCCTTCTGTGTAGAATCTGCATGTCCTCCCTGCATTTGTGTGGGTTTGCTCCTGTTTCGTCCCACATTATAAAGACATGCTTCTGGAACATTTCTCCCCAGGCCTCCACTGAAAATTGGCTTTGTTCCAAGTCAGACTTTCCCAGTAAATAAATATTAAATAAATAAATAAAATGCAGTGTTTAGCCTATATCCGGAATATTTTACCTTTTCATGTAAAACACAGAGAGACATTGCATCTTTCAAGATAAAGCATAATAACTGGATGGGCATCCACAAATTCATTTTTGGACTGACTTGACCTTCTACAAATAGAAAGCACATCATGAGGGTAGGTATTAGCAAGATGTAAATGGTCTTGACTTAATTGCCATGTAATTGTTGTGATCCTATGAATACTTGAAAACAAAACACACTGCATGGAATAAGATGATGTCAGAGGCAACAATAATTACTGTCTGCTGAGTTGTACCCCCTCCAGTTTTCTAAAAATATCCACATATATTTATAATTTAAATGAAAAAAAACAGTAGTTTTCATCAGTAACCCGATGCAGTAAAAACAAAGGAAAACAGATATCTCCACACATACTGTGCATTTGCGCATGTTTTGAGACCTGCAAGAAAAAAAAAGTTTTTGGACTGATTCTTGAAAGTTTTGAGGGTAAAGAATTACTCCCTGATACTGTGGATAAGGCATTTATGACTAATATCACCTCCTCCAATTGTTTAAATATGATTTTGGCCATGATTTATGAGGGACAATTAGGCAGCCCACAAAAAGCAACCTGTTGACTTATGCCTAGCATGCCTGACGTAAAGAAACTAAAATCAAAGGTGTTCCAAGCATTTGCAAGTTGGTTTAGAATAAAGTTGCATGTGACATTTCAGACCTGGTTATTTTTTTAGAAACTGAAGATTTGTTAACAATTGCAAGTTGCAATGGAACAGCTGTCATTTGATTGCACTGTTATATATTTATTTTATGTGAAATGTTAAATTTTAGCTTGCCATTACCTTTTGTTCTGATGCAACAATGTGCAGTGTTTTTCAGGGGTTCCATAGGTAAAAACAAAGTAAATTCAACAGAGCTTAATATGAATTTAATACATCTACAATCAGGTTCAGTGGTAACTCATAGGGTTATAGGTTCATAGATGTTTACTAGGTTAATGACCACAAGGACCTTTTTAAGTCAAGTCATGCATCCCAAATCTCTGACAAGTTCTCATACCCTTGATAAGTGTAAACAGTGGCTTGGGAGATGAATAATTTACAGGCTGCCTGTGTCCATTACCAAACCAATGATGAATTTCATAATCCTCTTTCAACTGTCCAAGTTACACTGGAAATGAGTTGGGGAGAAACTCTGCTTCTCATGGATGGTAAGCCTGTTTCAGAGAAGGAATAGTCTCGGGGATACACACCTGTCTCTCCAGCAAGTCCTATTTATATCACTGGCAAGGCTCAAGTCTTTAGAATGGGTAACCCTGCTGCTGTTTGTTTTGCAGATTTGCAGGAAGTCCACCAAAGTGGGTTCTGCCAGTGTCTTGGATGTCAAGCACAGATCTCCCTTCAACAGTCTTTAAAGGAGTACCACACCCACAGACTCAAAAAACATGTTTAAAACATCATGGCATGATGTTTCCTACACTTTAGCAGCACTCTGGGATTATTTACAGGATTTTAAATATTTTTATATGTAAATCCAGACTCTGACCACCTGGAGGCTGGCATATTGACGTGGTTTGGATAAATCAGGTTGCCATTCAGTATCCCAGAAATCATTGTTTGGCTCAAAAATTTTACATCATGCAGGCCTCCGTTTGCCTAAAGTTCCTGTCATTTCATAGATGCTGCATGTGTACAAAGTACTGAGTAAAATAGAACAGTGTAAGTAACATTCCCTGCTGCTGAATGACTACTTAAAAGAAAAACAATGCAAATGCCACAGAACACAGTGGGAAAAACTGCCTTTCAGTTTGTAGCCTGCTACAGACCACCCTCCCAAACTCGGGAACCCCACTCAGCTTTCCTGAGAACACTGGAGAATATGAAGGTCTTTCCAAACACCATCATATTGGGTGACTTCAACTACCCAAACATAGACTGGGAGCACTACTTAAGCCCCAACACCCTCGCCCAATGGTTCCTAGAATTTATAAACTCAAATGCTATGGAACAACTGGTCACCACTCCCACAGGAGGGGAAAACATATTGGACCTGATCATCACCAACATGGGGACTCTATGTTCCATACCAGAGGTATACCCCTCATTGGTAAGATCCGACCATAAATTAATCTCACTGGACATCAATATCCTGTCCCCACCCCCAGCCAAGGAAACCACAGTGAGGAACTTCTCAAAAGCAAACTTCACACTTCTCAAAACTGAAGTGGAATCCTTCAAAGCCCACAGGCCAGTGGAAAATATGGCCCAAGCTGCAGAATTCTTTATAAACACATTCTATGGACACCTACAGGAATGCATGGATTGTGCTATCCCAAATAAAACCAAGCCTCACTCCTCCAAATGCAGGAGACCTGTCTGTTGGACCCCGGCCATAAATAAGCTATACAACAGAAGGAGGAAGCTACTACATGATAGAGCAAAATCCCAAAAAGGGAAGGCATCTCTGATCAGTACTAGCAAGAAACTATGATCCCTCATAAAATCATCTAAGGCCAGCTTCGAAAGAAAAATTGCACAAGACGCTAAAGATAATCACAATGCCTTCTTTAGTTATGTCAGGAACCTGGGTGGCAACTCCCAGATATGCTCTGAGTTAGTGCAAAATGACAAAAAATGCACTGAACCCACAGACATTGCCAACATCCTGGCAGACAGGTTCAGTGCAACCCCCCCCTTCCCCCCAAAAGAGCAAATGTCTATCCCAACAGAGTGTAGCCTCCCTGACATCACAGATTCACAGGTGAGAGCTGCCCTCTCCAAAGCAAAAAATACAGCATCAATGGGACTGGACGGTGTCCCGGGCTGCGTCTTACATGAGCTCCAAGAAGAACTGAACCCTCACATAAAGTCACTGTTCAATCTCAGCCTTACTACAGGATATGTACCCAAGGAATGGTGTACAGCAACAGTGGTCCCACTCCACAAAGGTGGTGCAACAACAGACCCCGGAAACTATCGCCCTATAAGCCTGACTAGCCTGGTCTGCAAAGCTATGGAGCATATCATCATGGAACTCATAAACAAAGACATTGGGAACCTCCAAACACTGGATCCTACCCAATTCGGCTTTGTAAAGGGAAGATCTTGCCTCTTGAACCTGGTCGACTTCTTTGAAACAGTCACCAAGGCCATAGATGAAGGGAAGGTAGTCCACACAGCCTACCTGGACCTCGCAAAAGCCTTCGACACAATACCCCACTTGGGCATCATAAATAAGCTCACCAGCTTAAATATCTACCCCTATGTCACAAGATGGGTTGCAAACTGGCTCAGGGATAGAACCCACATGGTCAGAATTGCAGGTGCCATGTCAGACTCTAAACCAGTTATAAGTGGCATCCCACAGGGCTCAGTCCTGGGACCTCTCTTGTTGGGTATATATTTCTCTGAGGTACAGGCTAACATGGGAGGACTATGGCTGACCAAGTTCACAGATGACTGCAAACTGGGTGCCATAATCGACTCGCCGACTGACACAAGCATACTCCAAAAGGGTCTCACAGAGACGGATAACTTTGCCAGAGCCATGGCCTAAAGCTAAATGCCAAAAAGTGCATAGTCATCCCCTTTGGGAAAAACAAAGTGCCCACAAATTACCAAATAGGTGGTAATCCATTAAGTACGGAAGAAGTAATTAGGGATTTGGAGACCCAAGTAGATAGCAATCTCTCCTTTGACAATCACGTTGCCAAAGTGGTTAGAAAGACCTTCTATATAGCCCACCTTATCACGAAAGGGTTCACATCTATATCAAGGGAGGTCATTGCGCCCCTCTACTCATCACTCATTAGGCTCATAATTGAATACAATGCCCCATTTGGGATGTACCTTATCCGACAACTGCAGCAACTGGAAAGACCCCAAGAGTACCTCACCAAGAGGATCAAGGGACTCAAACCGATGCCCCACGCAATTAGGCTAAAGAAACTCCAGCTCTACTCAGTTGCTTACCACCTACTCAGAGGCGATCTGTGTCTGACGTGTAAAGCCATGTCCAAACCAGAATCAATGGACATGCTCCACCTCAGGAATTCCAAATCCCTTAAAGCCACATGCTCCAGGGACTTAAACCTCAGCAGAGAAATAAATAGGACATGCTGGAGGGACAGATTCATATCCCAGAGGCTCCCCTCACTCTGGAACAAAATCCCAATCCATGTTAGGCAGAGCCCCTCAATGACCCTCTTCAAGAGAAATCTTGACGAGTGGATGGGAGATCATAGGTTTACCCCTGGGATCTCTTCTGTGTCTCTACTAGACAGAGGCACAGTAAACTAACCTTAAAAGGGCTATCTTCTGTGACCTACTATACAGAGGCACAGGCAACTAATCTAAAAGGGTGGCGAAAGCCAAACACACTCTGGCTAGGCTTATAAATGCCCTAGGGCAGATAGCCTAGTATCAACCTATAAACCTATGAGCACTCAAAGTGCTGTTTACTGCTGCCTTGTTTTCTAATTTAGTTTAAATGGCACTAATATGTGAGACAATGAATTCCAGTCCATTTACTTCTCCCCTCCACCATAACACTTAGCTTCCCTAGCTGTCAAAGTCCTGAGGGTAATTTGACCTGGTAATTCCATTGATTGGCAGATCTCAGCAGGGTGCTTGACTCATGTAATTTAATATTTGCTCTAGCATTTCCTTTGTTAGAGGGGACATTTTTTTTTTGCTGCACTATAGCCATGGCTTACTTGACTGCATTCACATCCAGTAAGGTCTTGCACCAAGGAGCTAAAGAATAAAACATTTATACTATTAACCAGTTTAGATCTTTATTAATTTAAGTGTTAAGGTATCACTTCATGCTTCCACCTTGTTAAAAATTGAGATTTACATGTGCAAAGTATGTTGGTATGCAGTGTTTGCCTTCATATGTTTTTACTCCACTGGTTGGTTTGCAAAAAAAAAAACATTTTGCAATGTCCCTGGATTTGTCTTTGTACATACAAACCACATTGCTATATTTTCCCCTTCCTTTTTCTTGTGTCCAGAAGTCACTTATAACAAAGTACATTTTTTATTGATTTTTTTTTTTAAATAAAGGACATCAAGGTTAATTTACCTTGAATCAGATAATGGATGCCACTGCAAAGAATCACTGTTGAAATATTTGTGCATGGACAAAATCCCTTACTAAATCTATTTGCCAGCCTCCAGTTCAATTGGTGCTATGGCTTTAATATACGGGTGTGTTTGCTCACGCCTTCCAAATATCTCCACCATTACATACAAGTTTTGCAGTGTAGTAACCACCCGACATGCCCATACACCTTTAGCCATCAATATGCAGCTACTCCTGTTCATGTGAGTATGTGAATTCATTTTCAGACTTAAGGTGTGGAAGCTGCACTGAATAATTCTAGGTGCTTGTTCAGGTTTCACATGGTGCTTGCTTAGAGCTACTCTCATGTTAAGCCACTATGAATATGTTGCACTGCCACCTCTGATACCAGGGTAATGTTTTAATCTTTCTATTCCCGCACTGCACACTAGCAGTATCTGGTGCAAATACAACAGAGAAGTATGCAAGCGATACACCACCTAAGCATCATTTGCTGTGCAGAATGTACAAGTATGCATACCAAATTTCTGTGTTTCCAAACACTGGTGTTACTACACCACTACTACTGAATAAAATGAACATATTGAAATGTAACATGACCTGTTACCAGATGTAATTAAGATTTTTTCCTGTATAAACAAATTTCCATGATTCTCTGGCTGTTTGGTTTGATTCACTTTACTGGCTACCTGTAGAGGTTTGCTGTTTCTTAGCTAGTTGCAGTAAATATTTTGTTATCCAGTTGTTTACCTTGTTAGTTTGACTGGGCACACTATGAACATTTCCAGTGGCATCCCGGGGTAAAAGCTCAAAATGGTGCCATCTCAATGGTCTGACCTTGTACTGTAGTCCCTTAACTGCTGCCTTGCATATCTTGCATAAGGCAGATCTGAATTATCCATTGCAATGTCCAATTCAGTGTTTCATCTACAGATTGTGTGCCTACTGCCTTTGCCGAATGCATTGCCTAGGTTACAGTAAAACAATAACATTGCAATAGGGAATGGATGGCAAACCAAAGAAACTAAGACAGTCACGACTACAGCACCCAACATTAGAGTACAACTTAAGATTTCCTATCCATCTACAGGTTGCGGTAGTAGAACCCATGCATAAAAAGCAAATATACTCACCGATGTGCTGCTACCACTGCCTTCATGTGCTGTAGCACAATCACTGATGGCCATATGCTAAACAAAACAATTACACATTGAAAACAGATTGCACATCAAGACAGTGACAAAAATAATAGCAATGCAAATACAGTCTGAAGGAATTCAGAAGAAACTGCACAACCTACAACCTCTGTAGAGAATACAGAAACATCGGATTTCTGAAATTACGCAGACATGGTTTAAAGCCATAAAACGTACTCTGTCAGTGCAAGGCTAAATTGCCTTGCACACATGTACACCATGAGGCACAAGAGAATGGGACACAAGGTGGAAATGTGTCTCAGTCTTGATTAGCAGCAAGTATTCTTCAATACTTTTCAAACCGGATGACACCCAGGCATTTACCCACATGAAAATAACTGGAGAGTGTCCTTTACCATATCTGAGCAAGATAGAGGTCATCATTTGTGGCACAAGAAATCATGGCTCAATATAGGAATGAATGCTGATTATCATCTGCTGTTAAAATCAAGTAAAAACACTAACACCCTGTGCAAAAACTCAGAATAAGTTTTGCAAGGATCTGCCAATGCACACATGATAATATGCTGATTATTAGTCAGAAAAAATCAAATGTAATGTTCTTTGGCACCCCATAATAGCTTGCTAGAACTCTGCACCTGACAATAACTGACACATCAGGCAATATGCTGCCTGTAGTAACAGAGCAAAAAATATCCAGGATCACATTGGACCCTACTCTCTTATTAACAAACCATACAGATAATATTAGTGGAACCTTAAATAACTAAATTTATGCTACAAGCTCTCAAACCTTCTCGCCTCCAGCATGTGCACAACCAAAGCTATAAACATACCTGTCCCAAAAACTGAGCACGGGCTCCCTTTAATAGCTCTTCACTCTACCACATAACACTTGTACTGTTACTTTTACAAAGATCTGTAGATTTTAATTACTTGCACAACCAAATATGCATTGTTGCTATTTCCTCCAATGCTTCAAGTAGCTACCCATCAATGAAAGAACAACCTTTCTACTTGGTTCAAAGATATAGAAATTATTAACATGGGACTTTGTCTAACTCTAAAATCCAAACTACATATTAACCAAACTCTTATCTGAGAGACAGTCAGGAAGATGGCTTAATACTTATCAGACCATGTTTCAAGACAACCACAGGAAAACATGCATTCTCAAAGCTGGATTCAGCAGGCTGGTATAATCTCCCAGGAGTAGCTAGGGAGCAAAGCAATCTGGAAGTATTCAAAACTAAATTAATCGAACTGCTGTGGGATACCAGATGCCTGTGCTATTGTGACAATGGCTGGTCAGTTATTGATGTTGGAGTGAACGGCTAGCCATTACATTTATTTATTTATTTAAATTTGTTGACCAGGAGTGTCCGATTGGACGTAGGTCCATTTTCAGCGGAGGCCCGGGGAGAAAAGCTCCACAGTTAAAATAAACAGACAGTATATACATTGGATTACATAGTGAATAACAATTTACATAGCAATTACTTACAACATATTTCCAGATGAAGAACGTAGTACATCAGTAGACAACTAGAATCTTTATCTGTGAAGTGCATACCAGACATTAACAAATGTTACAAGAAGAAGCAGTTTGTGCTGTATAATAAGTACTGGATTATGAGCATCTGAGCTTGCTATAATCAAGGTAGTTAGTGGAGTAGAAAGAAAGGTAGTGGTTGGATGGGGTGGATGATATTAGAGTGGGAGTTTCAAGGGCATAGCCAGCATGTTTTTAGTTGCCCTTTTAGTAAAGTTTTGAAGTGGGTGCATGATGGTATGGAGGTAATTGTGGGTGGGAGTGAGTTCCATAATTTGGCTATGGCACAAGAGAATAGTGCTTTACCAGCAGAATTATTGGCCTTAGTGATCTGCAAGTGATTTTTGCTGCTGGATCTTAGTGGTCTGGTGGTGCGATAGGGTTGGAGTAGATTCTGGAGGGATGGGACATTTAATGGATGGTTTACAAGTTTGTGGGCGAGTGAGAGTTGATACCACTGAAGGAGGTGAGGGAGTTCAAGCAAGCCCAGTTCAGCAAGTGAGAGACAGTGGTGACTACGGTAGGATGCCCCTGTGGCGAATTTGGCGATTTTGTTGTAGCAGGTCTCTAGCTTGTTTAGATCACATTGCCTTAGGTTGGTATATATTGGAGAGGCATAACGTAGGGTGGAGATAAGGTGGGAATTTGCTATTGAAATCTTTGCTGCTTTGGTGAGAAATTGCTTATTTCTATATAACGCTCCTAGTTTTTTGTGGACTTTTTTTATAGTCATGGATATGTGAATGTCAAATTTTAGTTTATTGTCTATTTCCACTCCTAGCAATTTGGTGTGTTCAGTTGGGTATATAGTGGTGTTGTCTTTTGCCGTGATGTTAAAGGGAGAGTTGTTTTGAGTATGTTTGGTGGGTTGGAAGATGAGTACTTTAGTTTTGTTTGGATTGAGTATTAATCGGGCATCGGATAACCATGTTTCAACAGAGAAAAAGGCTTCCTGTGTGACTTTTTGTAGTTTTGGTAGGGACTGGGCTGAGCAGATGATGTTCGAGTCATCTGCGTATTGTATGAGTGTGCCATGTTTGGTGGCAAAGGCTAGATTATTGGTATAAACAGAGAAGAGTAGGGGTGCAAGGATGGATCCTTGGGGAACCCCTATGGAGACAGGTAGTTGGGGAGATATGTCATTCTGCCATACAATGGATTGTTGGCGGTCAGACAGGTAACTCTGAAACCAGTTGGTGACCGATTGTGAGAAGGATAGGTTATTGAGGAAAGAGATAAGTTGTTTGTGTGGGACCATGTCAAATGCTTTAGATAGGTCTAGGAAAGTAGCAGAGGAGAAGTAGCCATTGTTTTTATGCTGAAGGACAGTGTTAGTAAAGGAGAGTAAGGCAGTGGTGGTGCTATGGCTTGGGGAAACCATGCTGAGTACTGGAAAGGAGGTTGTTAGTAAGGAGGTAGTCTGAGACCTGAGAGTGTATGCATCTCTCTAGTATTTTGGAGAGTGGAGAGAGAATAGCTATGGAGCAGTAATTGGTTAGTTCTGTGGAGGGTCCGCCTTTGTGGAGGGGAATTATATGTGATACTTTCCACAGTGTGGGAACGTAACTTTCTGACAGAGATCGGTTAATCAAGATGGATACTGGTTAGGCCAGAGCATCAGCTGCGATTTGTAGGTATTCACTTGGGAGGCTGTCTGCTGCTAATTTGGTGGGTTTAAGTTGAGTTAAGAGTTTTTTATGTTGGAGGTAGGTACAGGAGAAAAAGAGAAGGCAGTGGGGAGATTACTAGTTGAAGGTGTGGGTTGCAGGGGAGGGGTGTTGTGTTGTTTAGCTAGTGATAGTATGGTTTGGGTGAAGTGTGTGTTGAATGAGGAAGCAATATTTTCTGAGCAGTGAGGGATGTTAGGAGGGGGGGGTACTGACTTTACCTGGGTGGAGGATGGAGTTTATGGAGGACCAGAACTGTTTGGGGCTGTGTTGTGAGGAGTCTAGGGCAGAGTGGTAGTATTGGGATTTGTCCTGCTTTATCAGCTTTTTGACTCTATTGCGTAGTTCTAGGAATTTCTGTCTAGCTGAGGGGGTTTTGGTTTTGCGCCAGTGCTGCCAGGCTTTATCCCTTTTTTCATTTCTGACTTAGTGGTTTTCTGTAGCCATGGGGAAGGTTGTGCTTTGGTTCTGGAGAATCTTATGGGGGCATGGTAATTAAGGATGTTCAGGAAGGTAGTATTAAAAAATTCAACTGCATCATCTAGACTGAGGTACTTTAGAGGATGCCAGTTACATTCTTTGAGGGATGAGATGAATGTGAGGGGGTTAAAGTTTAGTTTTTTACGTATTTGACGGTAGATGACAGGTTTAGCTTGGTATAGGTATTTTTTGAGTAGGAATGTTGGGGAGTGATCACTGAGGCTATCTGATAAGCAGCCTGTTAAATATGACTGGGGGCTCTTACTGACTAGTATCCAATCCAGGGTAGTGTGCTTGGTTGATTTTTTATTTATCATACCATGCCTATGCCAAAACACACCTGCACTATGACTGTAGCATTGATATATATATGGCAAATAAAGCCATTCTGAGGGAAGGCACTTTGGATTAATTATCATTATGTTGAATGGTGCTACTGTTTTTAGCAAAATGGATGTGAAGGCAGGTTACTACCAAATGGAGGTGAATCCTAAGAACAGAATAACAAATACATTTTTAATCACAAAGGTCTTAGAAGATACAGGAGTTTAATTTGGGTTGTAAGATCGTTTGCAGAAATTTTCAGATGTATAATATATTTTATCCCAGGCATTCTGAATGTTAACATTTTCTTTGATGATGCAGCCTGTGGCAAAACACAGAAACAATGATTCTATAAGCCAAGTTTTACAAATATGCAAATAATTTTGACATTAAACTGAAATGCAAATTTAATACATATTTTCTCAAGTTTTATGGTAATATTTGTTCAAGGAAGGAAGGGTCACCAAATCTAAATAAAGTTAAGGCAATATACAACATGTCACCATACTGAAATGCAAAAGTAGTAAGATGTTTCCCAGGCATGGTAAATTACAATCCCTTGTATGTGTAGCTCTTTAAATGATAACTGCCTTTCTAAGGGTTTTAAGATTAGTAATTTAAAAAGTGTTAGTATGCTGCGGTGGTACGGTGGTAGCATTGTTACCTCACAGTATGAGGTTCTCCCGTTCGATTCTCGGCTTGGCTTGGGAGTGCCTTCTGTGTGGAGTCTGCATGTCCTCCCCACGGTTGGGTAGCATTTGAAAGACATGCATGTGTAAATGGGCATGCCTTCGTTGAAGGTTGGGTGTCGAGCTGGCATCTCAGCGTTTCATAAAAATCTACCGCCAATCATTAGCAGCCTGGAGTTCCAATGTGGCGACCCCTTACTGGGAAAAAGCCGAAAGACAAACAACAATATGTAAATAAAAAGTGTTAATATGGTGCGTTTTATTTTTTATGAACAGGAGTTTCTTACTTTACGGATCACTCTCTCATACACACACACGCAGGCACTTCAAAAGGCATACACACACTCTCCATGCATTCCTTTCCTGATTGCTCTCTCATACACACACGCAGGCACTTTTACATTCATACACACACTCTCCATGCATTGCTTTACTGTTCGCTCTGTCACACACATGCAGGCACCTTTACATTCATACACACACTCTCCATGCATTGCTTTACTGTTCGCTCTGTCATACACACACACACGCAGGAACTCCTACATTCATACACACACACTTCATTCTCTCCCCACGCCCTTGCAATCACTGACCAAACAACACAGGAATCAAACCCACTACCCTTATGTCTGCAGAGAGACATATTTTAGCTAAAAAAAAATTTGTAGGTGGCAAATAACCGAGGGGAGAAGCACAGCAACATAATCGAGTGTCTGTTGGTGTGAGAGTGCAATTACGATCTAACAAGCCATTATTTTATACTCGCTAAGCTGTTTAGCGAGTATAAAATAAGAAAAAAAAGTAAACAGCTAAGCGTGTGTAAAATAATGTCTTGGAAGTTCATAATCGCACAGTCATGCACACACAAAACTTCAGACATCACAGGGCCATAAAGAAAAACGGTTGCTATTGGCAACCAAGACCACATGGAACTGCTGGCAAAAGAATGCCACAGGAAAGGAAATTACATAAAAAAAAAATAAGTACAGGGTATTAAATGAGTAAAACAGTGCCAATTTGCAGATTGAAGTGGGAATAATGCATTAAACAACGGACAGCAAGTTTTTTCATTACACCTTCTCACTGAACAGATTACAAGACGGCACAGCCACTACCCATATTGAACAGGAAATCTTTAAGGTAGCCAGTGGTACTGCTCTTTAGGAAAGTTAGAGAAAATAACTTTGGAAAGAAGACAAGTTTATAGTAATAATTGCCACTTGCAACCAACACCACGCGGAACAGCTGGAATGCTGCAGCAAAGGCAAATAAATATAAAAAAAGAACAGTACTAAAGCGCCACAGTTCAATACCAAGTGCATACATGTATCCACAACAGTTGTTTGGTCAGCAGGACCCAAACAAGCAATGTTTAAACATTTTTGGATGCATGTGTGAACTTATGCAGCACAGCGACCGAAAAGCCAGGGGAAATGAAGATGCCACATTAAAGAGATACTGATACTTTGCTGTCAAACAATGCACCAGTATAAATCCACGAGGGAAGCTGATGCAGGAAACTGGTATATATATATATATATATATATATATATATATATATATATATATATATATAAAACAACTTGATTGAACTACAAAGTAAAATAATATATACCAGTAACAAGGACCAACCACTTAATAAAAACAAAATTTCTTTAGTCGCAAGATACAACTTTCATAGTCAAGCTGCTTCTTCAGGCTGTAGCAAACTTCATCTGCACCAGAGCTTATTAAATAATAAAATGACAGTGTCAGATGGATTGGTATAATGTTTGTATTATAATGTAGGTTTACCTTTAAGTAGGATGTTTTAATGAAGATAGATTTATTGATGTTAAGGTTCTGTCATTTTATTATTTAATAAGCTCTGGTGCAGATGAAGCTTGTTACAGCCTAAAGAAGCAGCTATACTGCAAAAGTTATATCTTGCTACTAAGAAATTTTGTTTTTATTAAGAGTTTGGTCCTTGTTACTGATATATATTATTTTATTTTGGGCGCTACAGTTAAACAGCAATTCCAGAAGTCCTGATAGGTCATATTTCGTGATATTTAGAAGGCATCCTGGAATATTGTTTGGGCTCATCGATGCACTGCTCTTGGCCTTAGAGACAGCATTAAGGACCTGTTCCCTAGTGATAGCAGGAAGATTTTATATTTGATTGGTATTTCCTGAGGGAAGACTGAGGGGAGGGAGAGAGGGGTAAAGTTGGAGCTGAATTTGTCAGCCAGTATGGTTGCTATAAATTCTGGATCAGTATAGGTGTTTAATTTACAAGGAGCTCTGCACACAATTGTGTATTGCCTTTGAGGTTGTGAACTTTGCGAAAGAATGCTTTTTGATTGTCCTTGGCCTGAGAGGCCACATTTACCACAAATTTAGCTTTGCTAGACTTTATTTGTCCTCTGAGTTGTTTGTTTAGTTTGATGAGAGTGCTTTTATCCTGCTGGCACTGGTCCTCCTAATTTCTGCCATGATTTTCTTCCTTCTATTATACAGACTATCGTTGTGATCCTGCCAGAGAGGCTTGTTTTTTGAGTAATTCTGTACTTCTTCCAGGTGGGTACAGCTGCCTCTTTGCAGCTATTGTCATGCTTTTATATGATTTCTGTGAACAGTTCCATGTAGGCGGTAGGGTTAGGGTTTCTGGGGACTTGACATTTTGCCAGATTATCATTTAAAGGTAGGAAGTTAGCCTTAGTATAGTTCTTGAGTATTCAAGGGTTAGCTGGGGTTCCAATTTTTGTTTTTATTTCAAAAGACATCATTTTGTGGTATGGCTTTACCAGATAATACATCACACTAGGGGCTGTGAAGCACTCTCCTATATTAGTGAGGACAAGACCCAGTGTGGTTGCACCCCTGGTTGGTGTATTGACAATCTAGTCCAGGGAGTTTGTGTTTACAAAATCTAGGAATCTCTGTGCCTGTACATTTGGTGTTGTATGAGTCTCAGTCAATATTGGGTAATTGAAGTTACAAGGAACATGGTCTGGGAGACCTTTAAAGAGTCTAACCTAATTATCCCAAAGCACAACCTGATTAAATGACCTGCTAATGGTCATGCTTTAGGTAGATGTGGGCTAACAGTATCAAACCCTGCACCAGAGAAAGCAGCTCATTAAAAGGTCATGGTCTTAGCCCTCTAAGCTACCTATGAGATTTTTACTAGAAAAGCCTCAAAGAAAGAAAAATCAAGGACAAAGTTCCACACAAATTAAATAAATACATGCATACTTACAAACAGACATACAGGCAAACATACATACTTACATACATGCATACATATATACACATTGTAGAACATTAATAACCCTTAACAGTGTAGCAGGCAGCTAAAGAAAACAGATTTTTTTACAACAGGTGTGAAAGTAGCTGAATGTTGCAGCTAAACATATACCTCTGGGCATCTATTTCTGTATTTTATGTCACTGAGTTATCAAGGTTTCCCTTTTGTGATCTGCTACGTCACATGATTAATAGTGAATAACAGCATTCTGGTGGTAAGAGAAGACTAGTACAGCTATTTTTGTCACCATAAGTATATTAATTCCCACCAGCTATATCCACTGAACTTCTCTGGTCATCACCAGCATCATCATCAATAATCCCCTTTTCCCATTTTTACATGGTCACATCAGCATTAATCAATATGACCAGATCACCTAGTGCCAAAGTTTAGACCACTGAGTGGCTAGCCTTCTTCACCACATAGTTGGAAAAGCTGTGTTTTTGTCTGATTTATTAAGTATATGGGTTTACAGATTCTTACTAGGCAGGTTCTTTGATTGGTAACAGATAACACAAGCAGGCTACCCACAGACTAAACTGGGAAGATTTGCTTCCTCATACTCCATAAGGGCCACATCTGTTATCCCAGAAGTACATTCGTGGATCCCCTTCCAGTCATCAAAGAGCAGCTTGCATGAGGCCAGTGTGTTGCATTGTTAAACGTTTAATGGGAGCTTGTTCCATAGGTAAGGGATTATTTGTGTGATGAATCTGCATCTAGAGTTTATGTTTAAGGTGTTTATGGTACAACTATGGCTGAGCTCTTTGAAGCAGTTGCTTTTAATATTACAAGTATTTCTGAGGTGAAGGAGGTCCAGCTGGACAGAATGTTTCATAACCCAGAAAATGAGGAGTAGATCACCACATATGAGAAAATAAGAAATATAGAAAATAGTTTGTGTGTAACTTAGGGAACTTAGTCCTTTGTTTTCATTTTTCTTTTTTTTTAGTTAGGTAATGTTTTTTCCCTTTTCTTCTAGTTGCCAATAACACAATTGTAGACTTTGCACTTAAGGTCCAGTTCTGACAGCAAAAACAGATGATCTGGACCAGCAGGCTGATAAAAAACAATAGTTTAATAAAATGCAGTAGGTTAGTGCATTCAGGTTTGAAAAACCCTTCTTCAGATAACATAGAAAAGTTTTGAACACCTTTTAAAATACATAACAGCCAATCAAAGACTCAGTAAAAAGCCCTCCTCTTTTTTAAAAAAGGGTTCATAGGAATGACACCATTCAAGTCAGGTGCTCTATTAGCACCCAGACTGATTATCCATCTAGTTTCACTACATTCTGTTATATTTCTCAAACCCCCCTCCCCCAGATTGGATGATTAAACTGCAAAACCATAAATGAAAATACATGCCCAGGGTACTGCTTTACATGCTGAGACAGGGCATTATGTATATTAGCTGTAGGTATAGCTGACATATGTTGTAACACTTTCCCCTGGATTCAGCAAGCCCTGCACTGTATGCAGGACTAGTGCAGGAAGTCCAGCAGGAAATATGTCTGCCGTGCGATCCAGGAATAAGCTATAGGGATGTGCACGAGCACTCCTGCACTAGTCCTGCACAGACTCAGCCCCTGTATGTAAATTACCCGATTTGCAAGTGAAATACATGCAAATGAGGTGAATTTGTGATCCAGGAAGCTGAAAGCTGGCCGTGCAAGACTAGTGTAATCTGCAGAAATGTACTTGGCCAGTAACCGAGTACATTTCTGAAAACTTCAAAACGGAGTCATGACAGCTCCAAATAAACGGTGGATATTAAGTAGAAAGCATGCCAATGGCCAACTATATGGCCATTGGCATGGAAAACAGTTGCAAATATAAAAAAAATCAGCTTTTATTTTTTTTAGCTGATCTCGGCTGTTTAGGCCTAGGGCAGCAGCGCGCAAACGGGATCAGGCAAAAAATTAAAAAAAAAAATAAAATAAGCATTCTAATCAAAATCACTATTTTACCATTATACTCAATGGCAGGCAGAAGACAACATGACCAGTGAATAGTGATTACTTAGGGGGGAAGCTCAGTATGGGACCTGTAGCTATGCATCAGCAGGCAATCCTATGAAATGAGGGGAATGATATTGAATCCCAGATTTCCCCTGCATGCCAGTCAGCACTGAACACTGTAAGAGCAGGAATAGCTTGTTGCAAGCCTATGAGTTAGCTAACCTCATAGGGGGTGTGTGTCAGGCATACTGTAAGCGGATTGGAGCCCTGTGGCTTGGGTTTGCCCTTAGCTTAGCAGAGCTAAGCAAGTGGGTGTGTCTGAGGCTGCCTATCACTCTTTACATTGCCTAAGTGAGTGTGTGCGCTGTGCAACAGGTTTTAAAGGGGGAAAAAAAGTAATCCAGGAAATAGCAACTCTGTGCACATTTGAGCACTGTGTTTGTGTGGTGCACCCCCAGGCTTAAATAGGAAGGCAATGGGAAGGGAAAACAGCAGTAGGAAGGTACTCAGGGAGAACTAGCATAGCTGACAGGTGAACTGTATCAGAATCAGCCAATTAGACAGGCAGCAGCCCAGCCCAGCCCAGAACACTACTATAAACTATGCAAACACCTTTCTCTCTGGGTTTTCCCACATACTCTACACCACCAGTGTATACAAGCGGAGAGCATTTAACAAACAAAAGCAACAAAATTATAGGGGCTGCAGGAGCTATCAGACATCAACATGTGGAAGACGCTAAGGGTGGTGATGATGAAAATGTTGTTGACCAACCCACTGTAAAATACATCTTTGGGAAAAAATAACCCAGTAATCTTTGTGGCACATCCTATAGCTGCGTAATGCTGTAGTGTGTTAAACTAGTTAGGTAGGAGTTCTAATCCCAGACATGGTAATTGTGTGTCTGTGTAGGGAGAAATGCTTTTTAGGCTAGTTACACTCACTACAATTCATATCCCCTACTTTGTCAAGTCTGCTGATGTCATTCACTTTGAAATACACCTTTGGGAAAAAAAATAGCCCAGTAATCTCTGTGGCATGTCCTATAACTGTATAATGCCGTAGTGTGATAAAGTGTGTGTCTCTTTCTGTGTAGGGAGCAATGCTTTTTAGACTAGTCACACTCACTACAATTTAAATGCCCTACTTTGGCAAACCTGCTGTTGTCATTTACTGTGAAATACACCTTTGGGAAGTGAGTAGCCCAGTTATCTCCATGGTGTGTCCTATAACAGTGTAATGCTGCAGTGTGATACAATAGTTTGGTAGGGGTTCTATTCCCACACATGGCAAGTGTGGCTGTGTGTGTGTGTTTCTTTGTCTGTGTAGGTTGCAATGCTTTTGATGCTATTCGCAGTCACCACAACCTCCATTGACCTTCTTTAGCAAGCCTGCTGATGTCATTCCCAGTGAAATACACCTTTGGGGAAGCAGTACTCCAGTAGTCCACATGGCGTGTCTTATAACTGCATAATGCTATAATGTAATAAGCTAATTAGTTTAGAAGTTTTAATCCCAGAGATGGCAAGTGTATGTTTGTCATTCGTATCCTGTGTGGAGGTGGCAGTGAGTGTGTAACAACTGGACCCATTGTGGAGTGGGTTTTGCAAATTTCTTATATGGTGGCCCTATTATATGTCACAATGTCCATCTTACAAGGATAACAGATGTGAAATAGGTGAGAGGCTGGGGTGCCAATCCATACCCCTAGATGTGACATCAAGGCCTTGCAAACAAAGTTAGCAACGCTTGTATTACCCAGAAAACACTCTCAAGTCATGTCTCATACACAAACACGCTTCCCTAGGCAACAACCGCTATGTTGGTAGTACCCTGCATATTGTCCACAGATAGTAACCAATGTGTGATTGCAGTGGACTACAGAGGGCATGGTACCTTGACCATCAGTGCAATAGGCATGAACATGCAGACAGTGTGCCTTCCATATGTTCCTCACGGGATGCCTGCAACACCTGTGACCCACAAAGGACATACCATGCCTTAAACACATGCCCTGTATGGACAGATGCCATTGACACCAGGGAATACCTGTATCATACTATCAATGTAGGTGCAGGGTCAACCTGCTGTCCATTACTAGTTTCCACCATATGAGGCCATGACTGGCACATCTGCTGAAGACAATCTGTGTACACAACATGGGCCAGACACCCCAGGTACAATTTCACATGTCACTGTACATGCATGTGGGACATGTGCACATCCCAGACACTGTCCATGTCATGGACTAAAGGACACATACATGGCATGCATTGCACAGCAATGGCCACACACAATAGTTACCCAGGTGACTGGATGATGAATACAATACCCACCTCTGTGGGACAATCCAGACACTACACCCCTGAGCCACACTGGAGACCATTGTCATGTGGCCTGATGCCAAGGTATACCCTTCACCTAGCCTTGTATAGCATTCTGGCACAGTCACCCACTACACACCTGTGAAGCAATACACGCATGCATGCATGTCAGTATTGGTACCCTATGTCTGTGTGTGTGGCGTATGATGCTTTTGACCACATTCACACTCACTACAACTCCCATTTGCATACAGAAGCATGCTGTCTGATGTCAGACACCTTCACATACCCTTTTCCCATTTAGCCTCTGGATAACCCCTGTGGTGCATGTGATACCCGCACATGACTATATTTTGGCAAACTAACTAGTTAGCAAGTATGTTCTTGGCCCTGCCAAGCATGTCAATGTGTGTGAGATCTTGAGAGAGCATGGCTGTGTTGACACTGACACTTGTTCATGTGGACAGGCACATGTACTACACCTACCATATCACTACCATATCACTGTAGCAGATGTCACTCACCATCACATATACATTTGGTCTATTCATCATCATGTAAGCTATGTGGCACATGCAATAACTGCATAGAGATGTGATAACAATACACAATCAGTCAGGGGGTTGAAACCCTGTACTGGTAGGTGTGTGACACAAACATGCTTAGGTTTTACTCCCCCCCCCGACTTACTTTGTCTCTGTTTGTCTCTCTCCCTCCCCTCTCTGGTGGATGTGGAGAACTACACCTGCTTTGCTTAGGCAGCAGCTTGTGTTTTGTAAGTGATGCTCATGATCAGCTGATGGTTTCTGCATGAATTGCAGCCCTCCTCTAGCTGATTGCATGTGGAACAGCTGTGGTAACATTCCCATAGCCAATTGCATGGAAACACTCTCCAATATCTATGTACATCATGTTCGTGTTGGGTCTTTTCATTTACTGTGAGCAGGACCTAGATCTGGTGTTTGGCAAACAGCATCACAGATGGATTTGGGATTTACCTCTAACAACATACACTGTGAAAACAGGCCAACACACAGGAGGGGGATGTGCCTGACATGACTACAGAATGTAAGTGTTGCTATTCTGCATTTGGAGTAATGTTGGTTTAACAGGGTATGTGTGGATATGACTGGTCTACGTGTTTTAGTACCTGTCATGACAGTGCTATGTTTTTGAGAAAACCCCCATCTGTAGGGTCATCTGCAGACTGGACAGTGTGTGGTGCCTTTTGTTTCTTGTATTACTCACAGAACACCTATCTGAGAACTGTAGAAGCATAGTGTGATGATTGCAGTCAGTACATGGTCACAGCCATGAGAGTTACTGACTTCATATCCCTCATAGGACATATGTCACAACAAACCCTGTTACAACAGTAAATGTATGAGGTTATCACAGCAACATGTCAATACTGGCTCTTTGTTTGTGAATGCAGCCACAACCCTGTCAACCTTTGTACATATGTCATGCAGTAAGAGGTGCATATGTTCTGTACACCATCATTTATTGACATCATATCTAATAATAAGCCAGTGAGATATCGGACTGCTGCACATGTTATGTATAATAGGGGTTACATTTGAGGACATAACCTGGGCATTCTGTGGTTTTGTATACAGTACTGAGGTCTGTGTACTTATGGTGATTGTCAACAGTGTGTGTATTGTGAATATGTACCTTGGCCTGTGTACAGACTGTGGTAGATGTCATTGTTCTTGGTCCTGTTATATGTGATGTTACATGCTTCTACAGTGTATGGTACACTAACGGCTTACATGTTTGTAGGGCCAAGCACACACATGTCCCATATCACAGACAGGCATCGGACCACACTGTGTAGTGGCCCAGTATATGTAGGGTAGGTGTGTGAGTGGGACATATGAGGATGGTGTTGATCAGACAGTCCATATACTGTAATATTAAGCTACCTTACCATATGTGGCTGTGGCTGTGTTCACATTGGTTGTGGGTATGCACTTTCACACAGGTGTCTGTTACTCTGTGCTGTGACATGTCTGTAGAGCCTGCTATATTTGCAGATACCTGTGCATTCCCCCATAAGAAATGTAGGCCAGTGTTGTAGCAGTCTGCCTGTAGTATTCACAGTGCTCTGTTCCATGCCTAGCAATGTAGTGTACTTACCCAGTGTGATGTTATGTCCATATATTTTCCAGATGTATTACTGCCAGGCCACCATAACTGTCATGTATTTCTGTCAAAGCATTGGGTTGCTGTGCAGATGTATGTCACTAACTAGTGGGTATTGGCCATGTGACCTCTGCACCAGCAGTTATTATGTGTTAGGACAGACATGAGTGTGTGTGAATGCATAACCCATGTGGGCATATGTATTCCAGTATTCACGTGATATACCCATCTACATGGCTGTTACCATCCTCATTGACATGCTTGGTCCACATGCCTTGCACTAAGGGGTTCTGTGTATACCTCTGGACTGAGCAGAGTATGTCAGACTGTCCACATTTATTGGCCATATCTCTACTGTAGTCCAGAGGATCATTACTGTGCTAGCAGTGGTACTGTACTATGATGTCCTTAGGATGTCTGTCAGTAGCCAATGGCACACATGTTAAAAGCAGATGTGACCTCCCACACACAACATGTCTGTTAAGACAAACCTTATTACAGTAGCAACAGTCTACATATATACCTGCAATACATACCTGACATCCCCTTGCACTTAGAGGTTGGGACTATTGGGACAGAGGTAGGACTCCACTCCATGTTCTAGACATATGGTGAACATATATGTACATATAATTATCCATATATCTATACAGATATATGCACATATACATATCGACATACATAGATGTATATATATATATATATATATATATATATATATATATATATATATATATATATACATATAAACACTCAAATATATACATATACACAACAATATATGTCTACACATATACAGATATAGATACATATGAAAATATACTTATGGATATCTACATATATATTGACAGTAATAGGTATATCAGAATAGATATGTATGCACATATAGTTATAGATATCTACATAGGTATCTACATAAATAGGCATATCTGTACACATAGGATGTGCATACATATATGGCTATATAAATATATATCAATATATACATATATATATATATGTATATACATATATATATATATATATATATATATATATATATATATATATGTGTGTGTGTGTGTGTGTGTGTGTGTGTGTGTATGTGTGTGTATGTATATACAAAGAGATCTACACATGGCCATATATATGATGCACTATACAGATGTGTATACAGACATATGTATGAATATACATGTGTATGTATATGTAGACATATATCAACATACGTATATGTATATATCCATGTTCCTGTCATGTGTAAACATCACGGTTGTGTATACCTTCCTAGATGTATCTCACTATATGTATCTATGTGTACATTATAATTAAACAATATACGTGATGCAACAGTCATATTAATAACAACTACTACACAATTGTGGAAGTAAAGGCAATTGTTCATTACTAAGCCATATGTGTAATGACAGATATATTGGAGAAACAACAGCTGGATTCCCAGTTGTCATGGTGTAGTGGTTAAGTGCTTTGACTATAATGTACAGGGTCCTGGGTTCAAGAACTGCAATGGCTGTTCATTTTGTTGCTGGGTAGGACAAGGGCTGTCAGATACAGAGTGGTTAAAGCAGTTTTGACCAGCTTTAAGTGTGTTTGCATGGGTTTGCACAAAGCTAAGTGGTGCTAACATATGGGTAGATGTATGGGTGCTTACACAGTGTAGGCTTCACTTACCAGTGCGCAAATCAGTTTAGCTGTTATACTGGAGCAAAGATGATACCTGATAAGTATGGTGTAGCCCTGGTAACCAGTTCACACCACCCAGTCCAATAACATAGCAGGGTAATGACATCTGTAATAAGTGTATGCAATGCCATGTACAATACATGCACCTATGTGCTGTCATTACAGTAGCAAGGGGTGTAAGTGTCATGCCGGGGGTACACAAGTATATGAGGCCCCAACACTGCGCTGTTATCCATGTGAATATACTACATAAGTGGGGTAGTAGCCCAGGGTACGTGCTGTCACACTGGCCCAGGTCTCTCGGACGTGTGTCTGCCTATGTGTCTGTTAATTTGTATATGAAGGTATGTCGCACTATGTATTGTCCGTATACACCCATTACATCCCCAATTAGCATACTGTACATGTCTGGGGATGTTCTGCATATAACATGTAACCTGGAACACACCTCACCCTAAACGCTGTGTGGAGTGTGCAATGAAAGCCACACACTTCAGTAGCACTACATACCTATGAAGGAGTCTAGTCCCAGTGTTGCCAAGTAAGAGTGTGCATGTATGTGGATGGGCCTCCCTCAGGTTGCAGATTATACACATCCCAGCGGGTCACCTGTCCATGTGGCACAGGCAATAACTGTTATACAAACCTGTGAGATGTAGTCAACTGTACCCCAAATATGTCACAGCCATGGTGTCACCCCAGTGCCATACCCTGTCATGGAATATGATGCAGACCATCCTCCTGCTGACACATGTCCACCTACAACACAAATGGATAACATTATGGAGACCACAATCAACCAGTGTTACTAACAGCTATAATGCATTATTGCTGGATGGCTACACTACCTGACATGTATGCATTAAAATTTACTCCTGACAACATGTTACACTGCAGTACTTTGTACAATGTAGTACAGTCACCATGTGCATCAGAACCATATTAGCCTCTCACTGCATCAATGTTATGGATGACAGAGATGTGGCACAGGTATCATCATATGCACAGGGTGAGTTGTTGGTTTGCCAGAGACTGAGGGTGGGCCATACATTTGACACCATGTGTGTGGGTGAGGGTGTAATTAGTTGAAATGGGCATGGTGATGTGGTGTGTGTAGTTATGGGGTTGCCCTAGGTGTGTTCGTATAGTGGGTAGGTATGCATGCACACATTTCTGCCATGTGGCTAACCTATACAGGTGTTTATGGACAGATGCAGACCATACCTGGCAGGTTGTGCAGTTTACTGCCTCTGGCCATGGACACATGTACTGTGCCTGCCAGGGGTTCCATGGGCACGTCCAGGTACAGGCCTCAATGTGCTACTCTCCCCTCATTATGACAGATCTCTGCTGGAACCAGGTCCCTCCTGGGACTGGCCAGAACCACGTGCACATGGCCTGCTGTGGTGTGGTGTAGACAGTGCACCCCCCCCGTAGTGCTGGGGCTGGTACTGCCACTATGGGAGCCCCTTGGTATCCTAGCATGTCCATGTTGACTTCCAGCTGTTGGTGTTGCTGGCCTACATCCACGTGGCCATCACCGCACTCCCATGACATGCTGAAGCACAGACAAACCACTGTCGATGAGGGCCATCATCTCACCAGACTGTCTATCCATGAGCTCGGTATAAGCACGGATGGCACCAGACAGTTCATGGATGTTGTCACCTGCAAATGTGAGAGCAGCCCTCTGCAGCCTCAGGCCCTGTCTGGTGTAATGTTCTATACATACCTGCACCACCATGACAGCCTGAAACATGCTCCTGGTGGTACCAGTCATGGTGCATCTGCCAGGGGCATGATGAGCACCCTGGGACATCTGCCTATGTGGTGCCCTGCAAGACATCTGGCTATGCCTGCTGTAATCAGACAGAGTAGGCATGGTTACCACACTCTCCTGTGCACTGAAAACAAATGCCAGCTGTCCCTCCATTATGACCACTGGTGTTGGTGTAAGTATAGGCACTGAAACTGTGCACGGGGTTGGGGAGACTAAAAGGGGAATATCAAATGATGGCTCTGTTTTGGCCCCTGACAACCCCTCCTGTGCCTCAACAGTACTATCATCATCTTCGGTGTCTGTATGGACACCAACATCAGATTGCATGGAGGAGGTACTCTGACCCACCTCATCACCTCTGAGGGAAAACAAGAAATGCACTTTAATATCTGTACAGCATTGTATAACAGTACACACACACACACACACACACACACACACACACACACACACACACACACACACACACACACACACACACCACCTTAATACCTACCTGTCTGTGATTTTACAGATAGTCCCACGTTTATTCCCATGCGTTCTCCATCCTGCATCACACTTGGTAACATACACCACAGACTAATACCACTCATTAACATATTATTCCTCTAAATACCTTGACAAGTGATCACAACACAAGACCTGTTACTCCATTACCTCCCTGACCTGACTGGAGTGGTTTTACATGGCCTCACTGCTGTCATTCAGTGTTCACCCTGTATATGTCTAGACATCATGAGCATGGCCCCTATCTGTGAGGGGCTACTATGTTCACTCCATAATATCACATACTGGAGTGTCATGTGTAAGTATTGCTCAGTACATGACAGATATGCTGCTCAATCAACCTATCATGTGACGACTGTAACAAATGGATACACTCCCTGGTGTTGTCTAGTAATTCCCCAATGCATCTGTAGTGCTGCATAAGTGGGATGTCAGTCACCTCTCTGCCGAATGTGATATTAAGGGTATACCTGGTGTCTACCTTCCCTCTCAATGCATGCTCCATGCTACAGATCTTATTATACTATCAGCTGTCCTGTGATTACATAGATGACAAGTATCCCTGTGGTGTCATGTGTTGGTCCATTCCATGTACTGCACATTCCCAAAGGGAAGTACTGCTGTAAGAACAACCCCACAATCACACATGTGCATACATGGACACCCACACAAACACACACACATGCACACACGCATCTTACATGCATCAACCTCCCTCCACTTCACCAGAGTGACCCAACAGACAAAATAACCACACACACACACACACACACACACACACACACACACACACACACACACACACACACACACACACACACACACACACATAGATGAGGTTGCACAGTGATAGTACACACAGTCTTCCTATTACCTATCTGTCAACATGCATAACATCTGGTAAATAAAAGCATGCAGAGCAACAATAGCCAATCCATGCTAGCAACATTATACATGTGTGCGATGCATGTGCTGTGTTAGTATATGATGAACCTTCCCCTGGATACCACTGCACCCATGTACACAGTATTGCTGTGCAGCTATTCTGCACCCTGCCATGTACTGTGCACCAAACCTCACAGGTGTACACTCATTGCTGAATGTGTAGTACTGTGTCAGTTATGTCAGCTGTAATGCTCACAGCCCCTATGTTTTTCAGCAACAAATACCTGGGATGATATGTGGACAGATGTCATTTGTGAGTGCCTGATGTCTGGTTTACAGATCTCAAAATCAGAGGACCATGTATGACCAATCCAGTACTATTACACTGACAACCATCAGAGCATACCATGGCTATGGGGAGTGTACACAACCTTACTGATATGAAGCATTCTACCATTATCTGCCATGGGACCACAACACCGCATATATTAACAGTACATAAGCCTGATATTTGACATATGTCCTGTACATTCACGTGCATTGTCTACAGAATGTGTCAGGTGTGCGGATGCTGACCGCGATGCATACACTCTGTGTGTGCATATGTGTGCACACTCTTATCATGATGGTTTGTTGCACCTATTGTTATGCATACTACAGCAGTCACTACTCTTGGCAGGGGTATACTAGCATGGGCCATCTGCATTTGCCAGTGTATGTTCAGTCTGCCCTACACATGTCCTCCAAATCTGCATGATTGCAAGGTTTACTCATGTGCACATCCCTTGGTGTTTACACACTGCCATCACTATTGCTGTGGGTGTAGGCTTATGCCTGCCACAGTTCCTGAACCTGACTGTGTGCAGATATAGCCATTTGTATCATCCTTTGGATCCCTGCTGCAGTGCACTGGTGTGTCATGCTGACACCACCTCCCCACCTTCAGCCTTTTTTACAGATGCTTGACAAGTAAGGTCTACACATGTGTGTCAGTTTGCAGTTTCCCATACACTGAACACCACATGTTACAGCCTAGTCCCAGCTGATAATGTGGACCACAGTAATATGTTATGCCATAGTGTAACTCTGTAACAGTTGCCATTGTACTACTGGTATTTACACTGTTGTTGCACTGTATACGGGTGATGTTTCACACATGTCCCTACTGTAGGCCATGTCTCCCACCATTATGTTACTCCCTGTAGACACATTCAACAATGACAAAATGTTAGTTATCTTGCAGGTGTCTGACATACCCTTCCAATTCCCCATCATGGCCACCAATGTGATGCCGTGCTTTTAACAGCAACAATACGTGCACATGTAAAGCATGCATTCTGGGTAGGTGTGTTAGATGTGTGCATGGAATATACCATAGCCATTACATGCCCAGTGTATTGAAAAGCATCAACATAAACCATACTCACCAGCTAGAGGTTGCTGCCTTGGTGGTGTACTGGAGGGACCTACATAAGTGGGTGAGAGATGTGAAGTCAGTGGCCACACCTGTGGCATAGCTACAGGGTGAGTGCATTATTAAAGTACAACTGTACATGTCCACGATATTGCCACATATGCACATCTGTTTATCACTACTATGCAGCAATGAACTATATCTATGACATGTCAAATATGCATGCTCTACCTGTACAGATGTGAATGCATACGCAACAGTGGTCTACTGATGTGCCTTGTGGCCTTACCTGCACGGTCCTCAGCCAGTGTGTGGTTAGCACCCACCTCCACAATGGTGCAGTTGCTGGGTATGTGGACAGGCAGGTACAACAAGACTGACAAGGAGCAGTTAACATGTGTCGGGGGGATTGTCCATCATTATGGCATTAGTTCCACCACCAGCTATTAAAGTGCATTTGGTTATTGTGGATTCGGACTATTGAACTTTTGTTCAATAGTCCTAGATCCGTATATATATATATATATATATATATATATATATATATATAGTATATATATATATATATATATATATATATATATATATATATATATATACATATATAGATATGTTATATCTATGTGATATAAATATATATACAGACAAATACATCTACATGTTTAAATACATTTCCTGTGCTGTTGAATGACTGGGCTAGATGATATGTTTGTGAAAACATCAGGGTTAGGTAAATCTGACATGGTTTAGTGGTAAATCACTTTGGCTATGATGTTCAGAGTCCTGGGTTTGAGCTTTGGAAAGGCTGTTTATTTTGTTGCTGGGCAGAACATGGGTCGTTGAATACAGAGTGATTAAGGCACGTTTAAGCAATTGTAAGTGGGTTTGCGTGGGTTTGCGTGGAGGTAAGCACTGCTAACTTCCGGTTACAGTTTCTTTTACTGATTTTGCTTCTCAGTTGCTTAACCTGTGTAGGCATTGCTTACCCCCATGCAAACAAGCTTAAACCTGTTTACTGCTGCTTAAAAGTGCTTACTCCCACTTACCCCCACATTAATTTCTTTAAAAGAAAAGAAAAAAGGGTTGATAGGAAAGTGGAGAAAAAGAGGCACAAAGAGTGACAGACTGTAGGGAAAATAGCTAGGGATGCGCAGGAAGGGTGTAGGAAAGGTCCATAGTTGCTCATTTCTTCTACAGCAAGAGCTGTGCATATACACTGAATTTGGAAGTTGATTTGGACACTCAAACCCCTGAGAGAGGGGTGAGGACAACAATGATATGTTGTGATGCGAAATAGACCAGATTACATGTGTCCAGTGGACATGTGTGCGAAATGGACAGCTATGTATGGGGCGAGATTTATTTTGGGAACAGATTGCCCTTTTTTTCCTCAGGTAAGAGTGGGATGTTGGGGAGGAATAGTAGATATATTTGGGGAGGTTGGTTGGGTAGATTAACAGACAAGACAAACAAGATGCATACAGGGGAAGTATATGACACATGTGGGGGGTACACACCTTGATGAGGAGGGCTGTTGGGAAATCAGTAGTCCATGAGCCCCCTAGTGGAAAAAGTGGGACTGAGGTCCCCACCCATGGGCAGTCACCACTGCACCTTCACAACCCTGAAGGTGGGTGTGCTGGGGGCTGAGTTGGAGAGCCAGACCGACCCTCTAGTCATGACACATGGCCCTTGAGCTGGCGTAGCAGATCTCTGCCCTCCCTGTGGATCTTGCTATGCACCATGGCCCAGACCTGGTGACGGGTGACAGGTACTTGTCCGTGCCCACTCCCACACCCCCTGAGGCAGTTCCACCCGATGGTGATGCAGGACCAATGGATGAGGAGGTCCTGGGTTGGGCCCAGATGTGCTGGTGCCCAGTGCCACAGCCAGCTTAGGTGAGACAGGTGGGTCCGCTAGGACACGCATTCCCATATGTGCTATGGTATTTAAGTTTTATCAACATATGTGGGTTAGTAATAGTCAACACATTCCAGGATTAGGTATAACAGCATGCATAGATATTCCCATTAACCCAGACACCAGATATGGAACAGTTGCATACCAAACAGAACACTTGCATATATGGGACCACAGTGGTAATTACAATGGCATGCAGGTACATTGATGGCACCATGCCACCAATGTTGGAGTATTTCAACATAGCACATGCATAGAAACAGAATTAAATAATTATCAGAGAATAGGACATATGTCCCAACATTACAGTGAAGTCATCACGTACCAATTGAGTTGGGTATTTCGTTTATTGTTGCAGATATTGTGTGGAGGGGAAGTCAATTAACAAGTAGTATATTCCAGTAGTTTGCATTCCTTTCCTAGTCAGTGCTGTTATCTGCACCTTACAAGTATTACTACACTACCCTATTGCCTTAGATTGGACAGTGATATGGCTGTCGATAACTATATACATGAACTGGTTTTCCCTGCAGTATACAACTCTTACCTGGTATACCTGTGGAGGAATTGTTTGTTAACACTAACTAAATGTTTCTACACATACTCCTAGATTCCAGGTTGATGTTATGCACATACCTGTCCATCTCTTTTTGCACAGACTCTGGCCATGTCTTAACCACATGCAGTTGAACTGGGACATATGTACACTATTGCCCTCTTCAACCTTTAGTGACTCACAACACTCTTCTACAGGATTTCTTAGACAGTTATATTATGTAGCACAGTGCGGGTGACAGTGATGAGTGATACCTTATTATTCAGAGCAACTGCAATACTCACAATGTCATACAATACCAGGGTAAACAGTACCAGTACAGCGTATCAATCTTTTATTTCTATGCACAGTGTTCATATCTGACGGACCTGTGGGAGCAATGTTTGTTAGCATTACCTGAATGTTGCCACACAAATTACCAGATTCCAAATTAGTATTATATACATACATCTCACTTTGTTACTGTACACACTCAGGTCACAGCTTGACAACATGGAGGTGTAGATGGGACATACTTGGCTTATTGCTCTCATAACAGTTTGAGGAGTTGCTAGACTGACAGGTTTGTTCTTATAGATGTGTAAGAATCAGTTGTATTTCTTGTTTGCAGCCTATATGTCTGGGATCATCCCGCTGATTTCCCAGGGTGACAGAGTGATAGGCTGCAGATATGGGCCACTTTACTGGACATTCTGGACATATCTGTACAGGTGTGGGGTATGATTCTGTATGCAGACTACTACCACTCCCAGGATTTAAACCATGGCTGTGTGTGCTAAAAATACAACAGTTCACATCTTGGTTGCATGTGCTATTTGGATTTTGTTGTCTGTCTTTTCACTGTTTTCTGTATATGTCTCTCTCAGTTGTACTAAATGACTTCTGGGGATTACACTAGTCATATACAGACATTCCTACACATTTTTGTATTTATGTTGCATGGCAGGGACATCGGGAGGCATACGCACTGTACTGATTTCAGTACAACTTATTTAGAAGGGGGGTAGCTTTTACATTTTCTTTTTCGCGCTTTACTAGTGCACGATGATGTCAGCTCATCAGGGCAGCCAGTCGGAATGGAGCTCACCATGTGCGTCAGTTCAAATGCGTTTTCAAGCGGGAGGAGCGTTATGTTGGATGTACATGAGCGGGAGGATTTGTTGGTCTCACGTCGTGAACCGAGGGTTGGTGAGTAATAAGGAGTGTGTGTGTGTGTGTGAAAATGCCCCAGGTGGGGGGTACTGGTGATTACTCATGGTGGTGTGGTAGGGAATACCTCAGGCTTGAATCCTGTACCTTGTATGCAGGTATTAAAGACCTGAATTCCCTACCCACCACCATTTGCAAAAAAATTGCCGATTTTTGCCTCATATTTGATCTGATCAATATCTGTATCATATCTGTGTTTTTTAAATACTGCAATGCTTGAAATTTGATGGTGCAGCAGTGGTAGCAATGTAGCATTGATGCCTCACAGCTATAGGTTCTTGGGTTTGGTTCTTGGCTGGGGTGCCTTCTTTGTGGGGGGGGGTCTGTATCTTCTCCCTGTGTTTGTGTGGGTTTGCTTTTGTGTCCTCCCATGTTACAAAGACATGTCTGCATTATTTTTTCCTGCGCCTCTGCTGAGAATTGTTTTTTTTTTTTTTGTTCCAAGTCAGACTGTCCTGATTAACAAATTGACAGGCATTTAAATTTCAGACTTCAGGTTTCTGAATGTTTACTTCCTTACATATTTGATGGTGCAGTGGCAGTATTGTTGCCTCACAGGTATAAGTTTTCTGGTTTGATTCTTGGCTGGGGTGCCTTCTGTGTGGAGTCTGCCTCTTATCCCTGTGTTTGTGACATAGTAAAACAACTTTTTATTCTAGCAATAAATATATACTAACACAACCTTTTTTTATAGCATTTTTTTTAAGTTTATGACTATTTGAAATTTGTCCTTATTTTTAGGACTGTAATACCCTGTTATTGGCTTTGTCCATGTTTTTTGTGCTAAGGTTGACAGCTATGGCAAGAACTGAATTCACTGAATATGTTTGAGGGTTGTATTCCCTCATTACTGGGTTTGGCCAGGTGTTTTTTGCTAAGAGGCTGACAGCTATGGTGAGAAATGAATTCATTAAATGATAACCATTTAAGTTTCAGTCTTCCTCTCTTTCACAAAGCAGGTGATTTGGCATAGTGGTATGTTGTTCTGACTATTTTGCACAGTGACCTTGGCAGTAAAATGTATGATGGTAACACAGCATTTTATTCTAGCAGCTTTCCAAGATTATACAAGCAATGTTTAGTGTGTTCCTGTTTTTTACCCTTTTGACCCACCCCAATAAATTTGGCTTTTTCCAGACTTCTTGTGCTCCGAAGTTGAGATGTAGTTGAGTATTGCGCAGATTTTACAAGGAGCTGAGAGCTGCAGGGGAAAAGAAGTTTAGTGCTGATTATGCTAAGTCAGCTCACATTGCTAGTAGCACAAAATGCTGTGTACTTGCTTTTAATGCAGAAGGTTGTTGGTTCTACTCCCATAAGGGGTGAATGCTGCTGTACTGAAAGTTAAGACACTAACTATGAGCCTGTTATCAGTTTGCCATCCATTTCCTATTGCAATATTACTAGCTTATTATTAATGTAATTTAGGCAATTTATTCCTCAGGGGCATCAGACACTTTATTTTTCGGTGACGTCATGAAATATAAAGGTGATTGCTAGCAACAGCCACTTCATTAGTTAGATTTATTTATCGTGGAATTATTTTGATGACTTTTTTTTACTACTTCAGAGATTGTGCCTATTATTTACTGATAATGGTGGACTGTAAAAGTTTGACTAGACTTTTATGATGGAAATGTTCTGAATTGGGCAGTTTTGTTTCATTGTTTACTGGAAAATGTTCAAAGCAGTAGGAAGGTGTATCAAAGAGCACATGTATGTTTCATATGCAAGGGGCCTATGATTTAAAAGCATCCCAGAATTAATTTTTATCTGCCACGGGTAAAATGTATTTTTCTTTGAATGTGGGTTTTAATGTTGTTTCAATGAATGTGAGTTTCAAGGGCAGAGAAGTTTTAATGCCAAGTTTGTTTAGCAGATGTCTTAGTGTTTGTGCTGTAAAATGCAAAATAAAACTTTCAAATGTAGTTCAAATCATCATAGAAGTAAATTATTATGTACATTAGTGTTTATGGTAAATGGAGTGAAATAGCAAAGTAATGGATCATTGGAATGGCTGCAGGGGGAGGCGCCATTCGACCATGGTTTTGTGAGGGGAAAGGGCGGCAAACTTAGTCAGCCCCAGCTGAACTATACCTCCCAACTGTCCAGATTTTCAAAGAATGAATAGATTTTTTGCTTCTTATTTTTGGTTTGTTCCTCAATTTGTGGTTTTCTGGCAAATGATTTAGGAATTAAGTCACTAAATAATGACACACTAGTTTCAGACTTTATAACCTTCAGAAAAATGCATGCTAAAATAATACCTGTTCTATCAACTGTCCCAGTTTATACAAGAGCAATTTTTAGTACTGTTTATATGTTCCCTCAATATAGTTGGCCTTGTCCAGATTTATTGCATTAACAGGTTGAGAGGTACATGCAAATAAATTGCTTTATAGACTTAGGCATAGTCAAACCTCAACTGTCCCTGATTTTGGCTCAAAATGTTGCTCTTCCCCTAATGATCCCTCCACAAAATAGCAATTTTGGAAGAAAACATAGAGGGTTTACTTTACTTTTATAAATAACTGTAATGATCAGAGTTATACATTACTTTTATTTCAGAAATGCATGTAGATTCTCTAATTTTGTCAGCTGCTCTAAGTTAACTGTGCTCATATTAAAACGGTGTCCCTCCTTTGACAGGTTCCCAGCTGTATTGTCTGGCAATTTTATATTTTTGCATCACATTTTTCTTCCGTTTTTCATAAAATTGCAGTTTTCTGGCAAATTAGTGGCAAATTGTTAAAGACTGAAGTTAGAAAATAATGCAGACATTTCAGTTTCAGATTTCATACCTTTCAGAAAATTCGTACTGATGCAAGACCTACTACTATTCTATTATCTTTCTAAGTTTATAAGAGCAATATTTAAAAAAAAAATCCTTATTTTTGGGCCTTTGCCTCAGTTTTATTTATGAGTTTGTTGCTGTAAGAGGTTGAGAGGTTTTGTGTGTGTGTGTGTGTGTGTGTGTGTGTGTGTGTGTGTGTGTGTGTGTGTGTGTGTGGTAGGTAGCATACCTCTCAACTGTCCACATTTTGCAGAATGTCCAGATTTTTGCCCCATATTTTTTGTCTGTTCCTCATAAATTTTGTGATTTTCTAGAAAATCATTGAAGGCTGAAGTTGCTAAATAATGACAGACATTTGAGCTTCATACTTCATGTCCTTTAGAAAAATTCATACTAGCACAAATCCTGTTATTCTAGCAAATTTCTAAGTTCACGAGAACATTATTTAATATCTCTCCCTGTTTATTTTAGGCTTTGTCCATATTTCTTGCACTAAGAGGTAGGTAGGGGTGTGTATGTGAATGAAACATCCTAGTTAGTGGTAGCAGGTGGTTAGTAATTTACTCAAGCTCAAAACCTGTACCTTAGTTACAGAAAACAAAAGCATAAAGTCTCTACCCCAACTACCATGCTGCATTTTTCAAAAAACTGACATTTCAGGTTAATTTTCAATTCAAGGAACCGAATTTGAGTGAATTTATATTATATTACTGAAGAGGCATTACAGCAAATGCCTCTTCATCGACACTAAAAGAGCGAACTGTGAATTACGAGAATGGCCGTAGCTTGGCTGGGGAGGGGGGTAGCAGTTTGAGAGCTGTCAGTACAAATTTGAAAATCCTAGCTACACCCCTGTTGCATGGTGTGGGTAACAGTGCTTAATACAACAGTACTGTTAAGTGATTGCAAATCTACATTACCATATGATACCAGAGTAAACACATGCAGTCCAACAGTTAGACCTTCATTGTCAGGCTATTATGCTTTTATTTACATACAACCTATATGAGATTCTTCCTGCCATATTCTCTGGTGTATGCAGTACTTGCCTTAAAAATACAAATATTATACAGGCAATTAACTTACTAATACTTTTAGATTTATGTCCTATGACAGTACATGCAAGAGTATTACTAACCTGCCTCGCATCAAAACCTCTCCAAGAGGTATCCATGGGCCTTCTGGTTCACAGCCCACTCACTTGCCACTGTGAAGGACATAAGAGGAATATTTAGCTATATATATCCATAATATACATGAGCTGACAATTATTAAACAGGTAGTGGAGTGATACTTACACACTGCTGGGATGTCCCCTGTGCTCCTAGCCTCTTGGATCCACTGATCCAAGAGAACCCCCTTTTGTCACTTCAGGTCAGCATAGTGATGCCTGACCTGCTCACCAGTTTGGGGTATGCCAGTGGCACTGGTGAGGTCACGGGCAAGATGGTCCCAGGCTTCTGCTTTATATTGGGAACTGTGGTACTGACCCTGCAGCAGTCTCTGTTCATGGTCTTTGACAAGGAATACTGCCATGATTCTGGACTGCTGGATGCCCCAGTGCTGCATCCAAAAGCACACACCCTCTCCCATTTCATACATGGTTCCTGCAAGGGGAAGCTACAACCAGTTATGAGATGTATTCCCACCTGTTGGGTTTAAATAGAGCCAGTTTCCTGCACTTTGCCATGATTTGACAGTTTTGAAAAGACTAAGCTATGGGAAAACCTGCTTACCTAAGGTTGGCATTGTTTAAAGGGGTATACCAATGGACAAATTGAGTTAGCTGGCCTACACATTACTTACACCTACTAAGCTGGACTGTGCAATGTTTAGCATTGCTTAATATTTAATTTGCATTATATTTGCTTTTTGGCATTGATTTATTATTCATTACATGTGATATATATGTCTGGTATACATGATTCATGTGTACGTACACTTTATGGGGTTCTTGTGTTTATTAGGGGACTTCAACACTTTATTACAATTACAACTCACATATGGGCTTATTGCAGTACTCCAATTTACATATTTATGTTATGTAGTAGGTTATAAAACATAAGACTGTATATATATTCCTTTCAAATGTTCAGTTTGATTTTACTATAGTGGGGATTTGTTTGGTGATACCTCAATCTTATGTACTGCTGTGATGGCTTAATGGTTAACTACTTTGACTATAGGGTACTGGGTTCAAGACTTGCAAAGGCTGTTTAGTTTGTTTCTGGCTAGAACAGCGGCTGTTGAATACAGAGTGATTAAGGCACTTGTAAGTGGGTTTGCGCAAGGGTAAGCAATGCTAACTTCCCATTAAATAAGCTTACAGAGAGTTAGCTTCAATATTGCTTAGCCTGTGTGCGCATTGCTTACCCCCACACAAACTGACTTAAACCTGCTTACTAGTGCTTACAAATCCTTACTACTGCTTAATAGAGCTTACACTTGCTTACTCCCACTTACCACTGCACTAATTTAGACAGTAATGTCTAATGGTTCTTGGAAAGGTGGGGGGATTTTGAAGCTGTATGGAGTTATCATTCATTACACATTTTACCTTCCATTTGTATCCCTAATTCCTGTGTACATATACTGTATGTGGCACATGTGATTATCTCTGGACTTTGCAACATTATGACACTGACACCTCAAATCTGCATTTAATGCAGTACTCCAGTTCACAAATATATGTTATTTAGTTGGTTATGCAACTAAAATATTGGTCATAAAGTGATTTGACATGGAAAATGGAATTTGCTGCAGTGGGACTCAAACTGTGAATAACTGCTCATAAGGTGAATGCTTTGCCCTTTACACTATTACTATACTGCTTCATTTGCATATATCTTGCTTTTTATCCTCTTCTGCCATTTAAGCTGCATTAACCATAGTTAAGCGATGGGCAAACCTGTGCACCTACAGTTACATTTTATCAGTTTCATAAAAAAATAAAGTATCTTTATATTTTTGTGTTAACTATTCCTCTTCTACATGTGGGGGATGTTGCTGGGGGTATGCATACACCTAGGAGCAGTCTTGCTCATTCTTTTAGGTCTTTCTGCTGTTCTTCATTGCAGGGGTGTGTATATTCTGAGAGCTCTGCTCTCAGACAAGCCCCCTGCACTCTTACACCCTCCATGTAAGATTAGGAGCTCAGGCAGCACGCCTTCATTAATATGTATGGCGTGTTGCAGTCCTGCTCCTAAATGTTCACTTCCGTGCAGGACTAAGCTAGTCCTGCATGGAAGAATAGTAAATCCGGAGGCCTGTCTTTCAATCTACAATTCGTTTTACAGGCATAAAATGAACAACATTGCATACAGTCAGCCAAGTATATAATATTGCTGGTCAAGCAGTCAGCATATTGTTTCAATGAATAACTCTTTCCAGACAATGGCTGAATGAATATGTTATGTCTAATATGCTGGCAAGCTTTGCAATGTCTACAGGGGAATGTCCCTTGTCACCCCATAACAGGTTCCTTAACCCCCTGTTGGTCTGTACAAAGCAAATCCTTTAAATTCTTACTATGTTTGAAACAAAATGTGGGTTCCTGAGTTATTAATGCCTTCACTCTGTCATTAGTTAAGAAGATTTTCCAGTTTTGAGGAATAATGTCACATATGCCCCCCACATTGTTACTATAATTCAAAGTAACTCGAAAGGGCTTCCTGCTTATATCAGTCTGCCTGTCATGCACCTGTACATTTCCAGAAAAACAGAGTTTTACTTTATTCAGCCTCTCTTCTTTACCTATTAAATGTCTGCTGTATTATGTTCTGATTGTATCCCCTTGCTTTTAAGTTCACCATCAATTCTGCATACTTCTCCCTATATGTCTCATCATTAGTACATAGCCTAGATGTTCAACAAAATTGTCCCTGAGCAATATTATTAAATGTATATCTGGGGTGCGTACTATCATAAGCTAGGGGAGTATTTTTTCAGCATTCCTTCCTTTATAACAATCTCAATTCATTGTTCTGTGTTTTTCATCACTCGGACATCTAAAAAATCTATAGTTGTATCCGAGAGTGAAATACTAAACCTCAAAAAGTCAGTGGAGCTTTCCAGATAGGTAAAAAACTCATAAAGCTGTTCCTGTGCCCATGTCCAAAGCAGGAAGACATCATCCACAGAACAGACATGATAACTCAGGTACCCCCTCCATAAATGGTTTGCCTTAAATATTGCTTGAGCCTCCCAATATGCTAACACTATGTTAACATATGAGTTTGTGCAGGAGCTGCCCATGGCCACCCCCTGCTCTGTCGATAGAAATAATTATAATAACACCTCTGGAGACTTTAAAGTATGCAATTTCTCTCAAATGCCGGTCTCCATGGAGATGGTAGACTTGTTGGCCAAAGGTCAAACTTACGTCCCTAAACAACGTCTAGACATTGTGAAAGCTGTAATAGATGTAAAAACATTCACTAGGAAGCTCAACTTCCAATTAATGATGGGAGGAAATGCTTATACTGGAGGTAACAAGCAACTACACATACCTAGTACATTTAATCCACCCCTTCATCCCTTATTGTCCACATTCGAACAAATTTGTGAGGTGGACATTAGGAATGTTAGAAACGCGTCTAGGGGAGAAAGGGTAGGAACTGGAACTAGTGAGATGGATAGCTTATCCACCTTTAGATCACACAATGTACGTGTGTGTAAACCTGACAAGGGAGGGGGTGTTGTAATTTTCAACCAAGATGATTATTTTGCACGTATGACGTCCATGTTGGAACCACCAGCCTACACTCTAAGTTCTAGGAGTTAAGTCAACAAATCATACAAAATTATCAGGGACAGCATTGAAGAAATGTTCCCTGAGGGGAGGATTAACCAAGAATACTATGACTACATGTTTACATCTTTTCCGAGATACCCTTATCTCTTCAGAATACCAAAATTGCACAAAAATCTATCAGACTCACAAATGCGGCCCTTGGTTGATAGTCGTGGCTCGCCCTCTTATGCTTGTGCCAAAGTTGTCGATAGTATCTTGCAGAAATTTGTCAAACTAGAGACCCAAATCTGTAAAGATTCATGGTCATTTTTGACAAAAATCAACAACATCGAGTTCCACCACCAATTTAATTTTTTAACTATCGACGTTAAAGATCTATACACGAGTATCCCTCATGAAGTGGCAATAGAGTGGGTCAGTGCTAGAATGAGAGCTGGGGAAGCGAGTAGTTATGAAATTGGGCTCGTTGGTGAACTACTTGAACTGGTTTTGGCTAACAATTTTTTCATGTTCGGAGAGAACTTTTATATGCAAAACATTGGTGTAGCCATGGGGTCACCTTGTGGGGCAAGCGTGGCCAACTTGGTCATGGCCAATTGGGAACATCAATTTGTATTCGAACACCAGTCATACATGGAACAAGTAGGGTATTACACCCATTTCCTGGACGATATCTTCATTTTGTTCAAAGGCGAAGAGTTTGAAGCTGTTGAGTATGTGGGTTACTTGAACAACACCACCAATTTTTTACAATTCACTTGCTCTTTTAACAACACGAAGATTCCTTACCTTGACATTTTGTTGGTCAAGGATTTGGAAGCTGCTTGCTATTTTGCACTCATTCACAGAAAACCTACTTACTCAAACACCTACTTGCACTTTACTAATTGTCATCTCTTTTCACAAAAACGTGCAGTTGTTAAGGGACAACTAGTTAGAGCAGCAAGAATGATCAGTAAAGATGAAGACTTTTTTCAAGAATGCACACTAATGAAAAGCATGTTTTTGAGCCGTGTCTATCCACTCAAGTTAATTGATGACCTTATTAGTGAGGTCACTCATAAAAGATCTGACAAGTTTTATGAGCCTCTCTTGCCATTTAAAATCCATTCCATCACTGCATCTACAGCCTTGCCTACTTTGGAACAACATATTGAAAGTACTGTTGGCCAACATACTGAAAGTACTATTGAATCTGAACAAATGGAACTACCTAGGTTTATAACTACCTATACAATTGATAGTTCTACTTTACGGCATATTATCAACAAAAATTGGCAACTATTTCGGGCAGACCCATTAATCTCTCTTAAGTTAGGGTCTGCTCCGAAAATTACATACAGGAGAGCCAAGAACCTTAAATCACTGTTTGAACAAAAATCTCTATCAACAAGATCACCAGGCATGTTTAAATGCCAGTCATGCAACTATTGCAAGTTAGTACATGAATCAAACAGATTTTTCGTTCACAGTTATGAATTCCAGTTGAAACACAGGTTAAACTGTAATTCTACTATGTTGGTCTATTTGGCTCAGTGCCAAAAATGTTCAGGATTTTATATAGGCAAGACTGAACGTAGGCTTAGAGACCGTATGTACGAACATGCGTACGCGATAAGGAAACTCAAAGAAACAAATGCACTGGCTAGACACATTCAGGAGCACCCGACCCACTGTTTTAATTTCATTGGTATTGAACAAGTTGTACAGGATAGTAGAGGTGGGCCAACCCAGCTTAGACTATTGGAAAGGGAGCTGTATTGGCAAATTAGACTGGAAGCGTACCCTATGCCTGGGTTGAATGAAGCATGTTATATTTCCAGTGTGGTCCGCATTTTGAGTTTGAAGAGATAAGATAAATGTAATTTTCAAGTTGGAATTTTAACAGTATAAGTAGGGTGTTACATCCTTCTTGTTTGACCAGTGGTTAATTTCCACTAACCTTTTCAGAGCATCCCCTTCAATGTTTGACATTGATATGATTTAATCTGCATATATATTTTTTAACATTAGTATAATATATGTAGTTAAAAAAATTTTTTATGGTCAATGTGAAGTATTATTTTTAACATTTTTTTACTTTTATATTTCTAATTTCAATGTGAAGTCCACTTTTTAGTGAGTTATTTAACAAGGAAACTTTTTAACTAGTAATTTCTATGAGTAGTGATTTTTATCACACTTTTGGTGCATATAGTGTTATTCACATTGTTTTAAGGTGGGTTGTTTACAACAGAACTGTTGTTATTTTAAAGTTTTGAGCCAGTATACCTTTATTATTTTTTCACTTTCAATTAACTTGTTAATTGGTTTCAGCCTAAACTTACCATGATGTCACACTATTTAAAGTTGTTTTAACAGTGTATAATGTTTTCTGAAGAAGTTTACCTAAACAGGTAAACGAAAAGCGCTTTAATAAACTTCCTTGACTTTTTATGCGAGCTTCTTTTTTGGCGTGGATATCCTGCACAGTCAGTGACTTTTTTACAGGCATTTTCCAGCTCTGGTTTCCTCAACGGTTCACTATTTGTTTTTTACTAGTTTGCTTTGGATTTATTGGTTATGGCGTCTGAAAGTAACAGTGAACCTGCGAGTGATTTTCCTATTGCTATTCCGGAATTACTCAGACTGGACTCGCCCAACTCTAATCATCATTCTAACGCTCACAACAAGACTCACAATATCAGCGATAAGTCGCTAGATTTGTTATTTAACAAAATTGATGCCATGCTGTTAAGGATCGATGTCCTTGAAAAACAGCATGTGAAACAAACTGATGCTAACGCTTCACCAAGTGCACTTCGTAACAACTTTAACGTAATCCCTTCTAATCTCTTGACGGTGAATGTGCCAGCCTTTAATCAGGGAACCTCGAATGACAATGCAATTCCAGCAGCAGTTAATTCAAACCCGAATGTTGATGAGCAGAGGAGAATTCCGGCCACAGCGTCGATGTCTGGTGCACACCAGTTGCAAGTGGGTCCTACGCACGTTAACATTCATCCTAGTTTGGTACAACAAATAGGACAGCAAACAACATCTTTGATGGATACGAACAATGTTTCTGGGAGGAATAACACACTCCAAGGCCTGAACGTTGGTGGCACTAAACAAATACTGCCTACCTCAGGGGCTAGTAACCAATTTCCAGTGGTGAGTAACAACATTCAAAATTTTCCTATTTTCACTGGCTGGGTTTCTTTCAACCCTTCCTTCAGTACTAATGCACTGGGGGTTACTCCACAGCAAGGAGTTGGTGACTTGGACATTGTGCACAATCTAAAAAAGCTTGACATTATTTTGGTTAAGATTAAAACATTACAGCTGGAGATTGCGTACTTTAAAGAATGCTTGGCACGTAAGATAGTGCCTAAAGGACTAAGACATCACCAGTATCCAACTGGGCTAATAATTAATTCTACTTTCCATCAGGAACTACTGGCTTTATTTGATCAACATGGAGCTGACCTGCTGAATTTAATGATCAAACATTACACTCTACAAATTGGTGAATTAAACATAGAGGCAGGGGCTTTGAACAATGCAATTAAAACTGACCTGTTGTTTGAAAGATACACTTATGATTATGCCAGGTTGTTTTCTAGTATTGATTCTTACTTATCTAAGCTTAAGGCAGTCAAGGTCAAGAAATTGGACAGGGACACCAAGGCATACAGGGATGGGGCAGCTTATCCTAGCCCCCCCACTGGTCAGGTATGGAAGGCTAGTTCGAGAGCCCCTTTAAACAAAATGAACACTACCTACTATGCTCAACCTGACACAACATTTCACAATTTTGATCAAATTGAGGAGCAGGTAGGAACTAACAGTGTTGAATTTCCACCAGTAGAATTACGTAGGAGTGAACGGTTGTTAAATAGAAACAACGGGAATGATAGATTTTAATAGCGACACGCAAGAAGAATTCAACAACAACAATAATTTTTTAGGGGCCAAACCCAAACAGAGGAATCAATGGTCGAACCGTTCCAACCAGAGAAGGACCAACAGGTAACGGTTGATTCTCCTCCCGTATTAGACTTTTCACATGTCATGTTAATGAGTCCACTTTCATTAGGGTCTGTTGAACCCGAAGTAGATAATTTTGACATTAATGATACGTTGGAATCACGAACACAACCAGTGGTTATAGCGAACACCTCTGGAGACTTTAAAGTATACAATTTCTCTCAAATGCCGGTCTCCATGGAGATGGTAGACTTGTTGGCCAAAGGTCAAACTTACATGTCCCTAAACAACGTCTAGACATTGTGAAAGCTGTAATAGATGTAAAAACATTCACTAGGAAGCTCAACTTCCAATTAATGATGGGAGGCAATGCTTATACTGGAGGAAACAAGCAACTACACGTACCTAGTACATTTAATCTACCCCTTCATCCCTTATTGTCCACATTCGAACAAATTTGTGAGGTGGACATTAGGAATGTTAGAAACGCGTCTAGGGGAGAAAGGGTAGGAACTGGAACTAGTGAGATGGATAGCTTATCCACCTTTAGATCACACAACGTACGTGTGTGTAAACCTGAAAATGGAGGGGGTGTTGTAATTTTCAACCAAGATGATTATTTTGCAAGTATGACGTCCATGTTGGAACCACCAGCCTACACTCTAAGTTCTAGGAGTGAAGTCAACAAATCATACAAAATTATCAGGGACAGCATTGAAGAAATGTTCCTTGAGGGGAGGATTAACCAAGAATACTATGACTACATGTTTACATCTTTTCCGAGATACCCTTATCTCTTCGGAATACCAAAATTGCACAAAAATCTATCAGACCCACCAATGCAGCCCTTGGTTGATAGTCGTGGCTCGCCCTCTTATGCTTGTGCCAAAGTTGTCGATAGTATCTTGCAGAAATTTGTCAAACTAGAGACCCAAATCTGTAAAGATTCATGGTCATTTTTGACAAAAATCAACAACATCGAGTTCCACCACCAATTTAATTTTTTAACTATCGACGTTAAAGATCTATACACGAGTATCCCTCATGAAGTGGCAATAGAGTGGGTCAGTGCTAGAATGAGAGCTGGTGAAGCGAGTAGTTATGAAATTGGGCTCGTAGGTGAACTACTTGAACTGGATTTGGCTAACAATTTTTTCATGTTCGGAGAGAACTTTTATATGCAAAACATTGGTGTAGCCATGGGGTCACCTTGTGGGGCGAGTGTGGCCAACTTGGTCATGGCCAATTGGGAACATCAATTTGTATTCGAACACCAGTCATACATGGAACAAGTAGGGTATTACACCAGTTTCCTGGACGATATCTTCATTTTGTTCAAAGGCGAAGAGTTTGAAGCTGTTGAGTATGTGGGTTACTTGAACAACACCACCAATTTTTTACAATTCACTTGCTCTTTTAACAACACGAAGATTCCTTACCTTGACATTTTGTTGGTCAAGGATTTGGAAGCTGCTTGCTATTTTGCACTCATACACAGAAAAACCTACTTACTCAAACACCTACTTGCACTTTACTAGTTGTCATCCCTTTTCACAAAAACGTGCAGTTGTTAAGGGACAACTAGTTAGAGCAGCAAGAATGATCAGTAAAGATGAAGACTTTTTTCAAGAATGCACACTAATGAAAAGCATGTTTTTGAGCCGTGTCTATCCACTCAAGTTAATTGATGACCTTATTAGTGAGGTCACTCATAAAAGATCTGACAAGTTTTATGAGCCTCTCTTGCCATTTAAAATCCATTCCATCACTGCATCTACAGCCTTGCCTACTTTGGAACAACATATTGAAAGTACTGTTGGCCAACATACTGAAAGTACTATTGAATCTGAACAAATGGAACTACCTAGGTTTATAACTACCTATACAATTGATAGTTCTACTTTACGGCATATTATCAACAAAAATTGGCAACTATTTCGGGCAGACCCATTAATCTCTCATAAGTTAGGGTCTGCTCCGAAAATTACATACAGGAGAGCCAAGAACCTTAAATCACTGTTTGAACAAAAATCTCTATCAACAAGATCACCAGGCATGTTTAAATACCAATCATGCAACTATTGCAAGTTAGTACATGAATCAAACAGATTTTTCGTTCACAATTATGAATTCCAGTTGAAACACAGGTTAAACTGTAATTCTACTAGGTTGGTCTATTTGGCTCAGTGCCAAAAATGTTCAGGATTTTATATAGGCAAGACTGAACGTAGGCTTAGAGACCATATGTACGAACATGCGTACGCGATAAGGAAACTCAAAGAAACAAATGCACTGGCTAGGCACATTCAGGAGCACCCGACCCACTGTTTTAAATTCATTGGTATTGAACAAGTTGTACAGGATAGTAGAGGTGGGCCAACCCAGCTTAGACTATTGGAAAGGGAGCTGTATTGGCAAATTAGACTGGAAGCATACCATACGCCTGGGTTGAATGAAGCATGTTCTATTTCCAGTGTGCTCCGCATTTTGAGTTTGAAGAGATAAGATAAATGTAATTTTCAAGTTGGAATTTTAACAGTATAAGTAGGGTGTTACATCCTTCTTGTTTGACCAGTGGTTAATTTCCACTAACCTTTTCAGAGCATCCACTTAATGTTTGACATTGATATGATTTAATTTGCATATATATTTTTTAACATTAGTATAATATATGTAGTTAAAAAAATTTTTTATGGTCAATGTGAAGTATTATTTTTAACATTTTTTTACTTTTATATTTCTAATTTCAATGTGAAGTCCACTTTTTAGTGAGTTATTTAACAAGGAAACTTTTTAACTAGTAATTTCTACGAGTAGTGATTTTTATCACACTTTTGGTGCATATAGTGTTATTCACATTGTTTTAAGGTGGATTGTTTACAACAGAACTGTTGTTATTTTAAAGTTTTGAGCCAGTATACCTTTATTATTTTTTCACTTTCAATTAACTTGTTAATTGGTTTCAGCCTAAACTTACCATGATGTCACACTATTTAAAGTTGGTTTAACAGTGTATAATGTTTTCTGAAGAAGTTTACCTAAACAGGTAAACGAAAAGCGCTTTAATAAATTTCCTTGACTTTTTGCGAGCTTCTTTTTTGGCATGGATATCCTGCACAGTCAGTGACTTTTTTACAGGCATTTTCCAGCTCTGGTTTCCTCAACGGTTCACTATTTGTTTTTTACTAGTTTGCTTTGGATTTATTGGTTATGACATAAAAATATTGTTGCTCAACACACAGTCTAACAATAAACATTCACTATCAATATCAGTTTGATTCATGATTTGTGCTTGTTGCAAAAAAGCCTCAATGGCCATCAAGCTATATTCTTTCGTAACGTCTGTGAACAAACTGTTTATATCCAGGGTTACTAACAAATTATCCATACAGTCAGCATTAGGACCTAAGTGACTGTGTAAAGATTGCAAAAAATGAGCTGTGTCCTTTAATATTCTGGGTACAGAAATCAAACACTTTCTTAGATGAGCCTCTACCTATATAGAAATATGTTCAGTAGCCCACCCCCTTCCAGATATAATTGGACATAATGGTGGGTTCCTGGGATCTTTATGTATTTTTGGTAAAGCATTGAACAATGGAACAACAGGATATTCAATTAATATAAATTTAAAAGTATCTTCATTAATACAGTTGCTTAACCTTAAGTTGCTTTACCAATAATCCCATTAATATTAACTGATGTTAACTGTTGATAAGTATGTGAGTCCCTTAACAACATGAGAACACTATTATGATAAAATTCACTGTTCATGTCTACAACTGCCCCACCCTTGCCAACAGGTTTTATTATGATATTCTTATTCTCTATAAGTGTCCTTAATGCTTGACGTTGCTCCCAGTTCATGTTATAAAAAAACATGCTTATTTTTTGTATTTAAAAACTTAAAAATTCAACATTTCTGGCAAACATTCTCAAATCTAATACACATGACCATATACAATATACATAATGCCCTGTATCAGCATGTAAAGCAGTACCCTGGACATGTATTTTCTTTTATGGTTTTGCAGGTTATTCATCCAACTGGGGGGGGGGGTGATTTGAGAACTATAACAGAATGTAGCGAAACTAGATGGATAATCAATCTGTGTGCTGATGGAGCACCTGGCATGAATGCTGTCATTGCTATCAACCTTTTTTAAAAAGAGGAGGGCTTTTTACTGAGTCTTTGATTGGCTGTTATGTATTTTAAAAGGTGTTCACAACTTTTGTATGTTGTTTGAAGAAGGGTTTTTCAAACCTGAAAGCACTAACCTACTGCATTTTATTAAACTATTGTTTTTTATCAGCCTGGTGGTCTGGATCTTCTGTTTTTGCTGTTTTCTTCTAGTTGACAAGATGTTTGAAGAAGTACATCCCAAATGGTGCAGTGTATTGTATGACTGTCCTGAGGAGGGAGTGGAATTATGGCATCTTTCCTCCTGGAGAATATACCTTTGGAAATTAACTGGGCAAGGTAAAAGATTGTATAGCTATTATTGAAAAGTGGTGTTCAAAAGATAGTTTGCTGTTGATAAAGGTGCTTATATCTTTGTTGACTGTTCTGATCTTAATTGCAATTTTGTATATGTGACAATCAGTAGAACATACTTGTTTCCCTAACACTACTATAAAACATTGCCTGGGATTCAGCTTAATGCCATGTTTGGAAAAGCAAGTGATTTTCTGGTAACCCCCCTTTAATTATATAAATGTTAGTGAAGAGTGAGTAACAGCACCCAGTTTACAGTCATCATCAACTTGTTTAGACATTATATTACTCCAGATAGGGTCAAACCCACAATCCTTGGATTAGGAGGCCAATGCCTTATCCATTAGGGCACTGGGGCCTGACATCTTTGAAATCTGCTTTTAGACTGGAGAACTGGATGTCAAAGAGGAGGGGATACAGGACAAAACCTTGAGAGCCACCACTAATGATGCTCCTTTTAAATGAGAAGGTACTACCATCTTTTACTGTGCAACAAGATTAATCTGAAGGCTAATTTGCATGCAAAGGTGTGATGTATTATCTTATTTTTAGACTTTTGAATTTGTTGATAATACTAGTCTGGGGGGATCATGTTGAAGGCCATTGTAATGTCTAAATAGGCAGTATAGACAGAAAGGCTTTTGTTGATGGTATCCATCACATTTGCAAAGAAATCATCCATGTTACTGGGTGAAATATAATGTTTAGTACTAAGGATTTGCAAGAGACAGTGTTGTTTATGATGTTAACCAAAGTATGGTCCATAACTTTACAAATGATGCTGATGACATTAATATGACAATAGGTGCCAGGGTGTGTGGGGGAATCATTCTTGTGGAATGTAACCATTATGGCCATTCTTTGGCAATGGAGAATATACCCTATAGAAAGATTAATTGTGAAAATGTTTAGGAGGAGTTCAGCAGTGTTGTACTTTGTACTAATTAAGAGACAGACTAGTATATAGTCCTGTCATGGAGCTATTGTTTCTTTGTTTACTAGAGCTTCTAGGATCTGATCTGGCCACAAGTATAAGAGATCAGGGTATGGATTGCTTATGAGATGTTTCCTATAGTTTAGGACCTGACTTCCAAATGTCTCCCTGTCTAATATGTGATAAAGAGAGTGTCACCCAGTCAGACAGTGTTCCTGGATTGTCCTGAAAAGAACACCTGTACATAGTAAACACATAAACAAAATGGAAAAATAAATCTGGTCCATTGTGATTATGGAGGAGCAAGAATTTAGTGCCTCAAGGGTGGGAACACAGTGTTGAGTGTGGGTGTGGAGTTTGAATAGAATTTTCAGCTGAAGCATCTGTTACAACTTTAGAATCAAAATAGTAAGTGTCATTGGGCTAGGTGCAGTGCTGGGTGTTACTTCTGCCTTAGTCTTTCAAGAGGCATGCTTGAGCTTTTTGCTGGCTTGCCTAAGGACAGTTTTATTGTAGGAGTTAGAGAATCTTTTATAAGAAGCAATCCATTTTTCCTCTTATAACAGAGTTTGTTTATTTGAGAGTTTTTTTTTTTTTTTTTTTTTTTGCAATCTGATTTTTATTAGCATTTTTAAAAACACCAATACAAAAACAAAACCATAATTCACACAATATAAATAGGTTCAAAACAGATAAATGAAAAAATCTTCATACAATCCTGCTTAAGAACAGATACATTCAGTACTGATGTAACAAAAAGAAATATTTAGCTTCTTTAATCAAGTGAATAGGATACTAGCTGATTACAAACACAAAAAGAAAGTGTAGAAAAGATTTGCTGAGAGGTATTTGTTTGTACAGGAGTGTGAAGATATATCAATATTCCTAAATCCTATTTAACTATATGCAACATATATAAGCAACTGTCACTAAGTGGGAGGGAATTAGTATAAGGAAACTAGAATGTATTGCCTGCACAAATGTAAGAAAAGATAACATAAAGGGTCGCAATAATTGTAATTTTACAAAGGTTCTGCTGGAGAAAAGTAATGAGGAGAAGAGGTGTTTACAGATAGTAGGAGGAGAAATGGAGAACAGCCTAAGTAGGATAATGATTTAGAGCATCCAGAAGGTTATCCCAATATTTCTGAAAGTAACAACTTCTTTTTGCTTGTAGTTTTTAGTTTACTTACCAAAACATGTTTAACAGCCATCAATTGAAAATCCTTCCAGGACATTTTGGCTTTGTCTAGCCAGTTAACTAGAAGAGATTTTTTCTGAATTTCCAACAATACTTTTGCTAGATTAGGATGCAGTTCTGTGTATATTTATTCAAAAGAGTATATAAGTCAGCAGTATTCTTGGTATCTGTGCCACTAAGGGTTTAATTTTAATTTCTTCAGTCCACAGACACTGATATTTGGCCTCATTTTTGAATTTGGCAAAAATATTGGGCATGCTGGTACTAGCTTTGAGGGAGAAGATGACAGTTTGGTGGTCATATTTGTTCAGGAAGGGAATGATACAGCAGTGATACAGACAGAGGCAACATATATAGACACCTTCACACTAGAGTGTTGTTCTTAACATTTATAGGACACCCTCACACTAGATTACTGTTTTTAACATTTATGGCATACCTTCACACTAGAGTACTGTTCTTAACTATTTGTAGCATGCCCTCACACTAGAGTACAGCATTCAAATAACTCCCTCACTCTAGAGTACTGTTCATAACATTTATAGTACACCCTCACACCAGAGTACTGTTCTTAACATTTATAGCACTCCCTCACACTAGAGTAATGTTCTTAACATTTATAGCATGCCCTCGCACTATTGTTCTTAACATTTATAAAACATCCTGACACTAGAGTGCTGTTGTTAATATTTATAGCAGACCCTCAGACTAGAGTACTGTTTTTAACATCTGCAGCATGCCCTCACACTAGAGTACTGTTCTTAACATTTATAGCACTCCCTCACATTAGAGTACTGCTCTTATCATTTATAGCATGCCCTCACACTAGAGTACTGTTTTTAACATTTATAGCATTCCCTCACACTAGAGTACTGTTCTTAACATTTATAGCATGCCCTCACATTAGAGTACTATTCTTAACATTTATAGCATGTCCTCACAATAGAGTACTGTTTGTAACATATATAGCACACCCTCACACCAGAGTACTGGTCTTGACATTTATAGCACACCCTCACACCAGGGTACTGTTCTTAATATTTATAGCACACCCTCACACCAGAGTACTTTTCTTAAAATTCATAGCACTCCCTCACACCAGAGTACTGCTCTTATCATTTATAGCACTCCCTCACACTAGAGTACTGCTCTTAACATTTATAGCACTCCCGCACACTAGAGCACTGCTCTTATCATTTATAGCACTCCCTCACACTAGAGTACTGTTATTAACATTTATAGCATGCCCTTGCACTATTGTTCTTAACATTTATAAAACATCCTCACACTAGAGTACTGTTGTTAATATTTATAGCAGACCCTCAGATTAGAGTACTGTTTTAACATCTGTAGCATGCCCTCATGCTAGAGGACTGCTCTTATCATTTATAGCATATCCTCACACTAGAGTACTGTTTTTAACATTTATATCATTCCCTCACACTAGAATACTGTTCTTAACATTTATAGCATGCCCTCACATTAGAGTACTGTTCTTAACATTTATAGCACGTCCTCACAATAGAGTACTGTTTGTAACATATATAGCACACCCATACACCAGAGTACTGTTCTTAACATTTATAGCACACCCTCACACCAGAGTACTTTTCTTAACATTTATAGCACTCCTTCACACTAGAGTACTGCTCTTATCATTTATAGCACTCCCTCACACTAGAGTACTGCTCTTATTATTTATAGCACTCCCTCACTCTAGAGTACTGCTCTTATCATTTATAGCACTCCCTCACACTAGAGTACTGTTCTTAACATATATAGCACTCCCTCACACTAGAGTACTGTGCTTATCATTTATTGCACTCCCTCACTCTAGAGTACTGCTCTTATCATTTATAGCACTCCCTCACACTAGAGTACTGTGCTTATCATTTATAGCACTCCCTCACACTAGAGTGCTGCTCTTATCATTTATAGCGCACCCTCACACTAGAGTACTGCTCTTATCATTTATAGCACACCCTCACACTAGAGTACTGCTCTTATCATTTATAGCACTCCCTCACACTAGAGTGCTGCTCTTATCATTTATAGCACTCCCTCACTCTAGAGTACTGCTCTTATCATTTATAGCACTCCCTCACACTAGAGTACTGTTTTTAACTTTTATAGCACTCCCTCACGCTAGAGTACTGCTCTTATCATTTATAGTGCACCCTCACACTAGAGTACTGCTCTTATCATTTATAGCACACCCTCACACTAGAGTACTGCTCTTATCATTTATAGCACTCCCTCACACTAGAGTACTGCTCTTATCATTTGTAGCACTCCCTCACTCTAGAGTACTGCTCTTATCATTTATAGCACACCCTCGCACTAGAGTACTGCTCATCATTTATAGCACTCTCTCACTCTAGAGTACTGCTCTTATCATTTATAGCACTCCCTCACACTAGAGTACTGTTCTTAACTTTTATAGTACTCCCTCACACTAGAGTACTGCTCTTATCATTTATAGCACTCCCTCACTCTAGAGTACTGTTCTTAACATTTATAGCATTCCCTCGCACTAGAGTACTGCTCTTATCATTTATAGCATTCCTTCACACTGGGGTATTGCTCTTATCATTTTAGCATGCCCTCAAACTACAGTACTGTTCTTATATCTTGTTCAGACAGTCTGTTACCACCTCTGGTAGGAAAGTAGATTTTTTATTTAGAGAGTTACTGCTGATAAAACTGAGAAACAACTGTGTACATTTAATGTGCATTTAATGTTTGCTGCATAAGATTTCCAACTAATGGAATAGTACCTAAAGTCAATCATGAATAGAACATTGGGATTATTTATTTATTTATTTATGTATTTATTTATTTATTATTCATTTTATTTTATTTTTCAGTTCATTAATCAGGTAAGTGTGCTTGTTAGAAGACCCTTTTTGGACAAAATCCAGGTTCAAACAAGTATCAATTAGAAGATTAAAATGCTGTAGAAGAAAATATGTTGACAGTATGTACAGCAAAGACATACTAGAATATAATCTACATACATTAGGAAAACAAGCTTAATAGATAGGCATGCGATTGTAGCATTTTAATTTATAAAACATATAAAAAGATTTTACACATCTGTTAAGAAATATGCACTTAATGCATAGACATGCCATAGGCTTTTTGATGCTTCCATATTTTTATTAAAATGCAAAAAAACTTTAATTAACATTATCAATAAGATGATTTTTTTATAGTTAGCATACAACTGTTATACAACAAAACTAACAAGTTATCCAGTGAATCTGAAACAAATACATATATTCTCCTATAGAAGATATTTTTCAGCTTATTTTTGAAGCTATCAAGAATATTTTGTGATCTAATGTCTGATAGAAGATGATTCCAAATGGCTGTAACAACTTTATGGAAAAGTAGGCTCTTCTATAGATTATTTAATGGAAAATCTGATAAGAGTTATGACTTCTGTCTGCCTCAGAATGTGTAAACTGGTTCCCTAACAGAAAGTGCCATCTTTGATTAAGGGAGGAGACCCAGTACTACAACGTTGAAATGAAATGTACAAAGTATCATTCTTTCCTTGTTCTATATAAATAGACACTGGAAGCCTTTAAGTAAGTCACAGTTTTGGATCCTGTTGTCAGCTAATAAAACAAAGTTGCATATTTTGTTGTCTACTGTTTGAAGCTTTTTAGTGTGAGTGCTGGAGTAAAGTGTTAATACTAGGACAGAATATTAATTTTGGGAAATTAGCTCATTACTAGCAACAGCACAATGTGTTTTTGACACCATTAACTATCGATATAGAATTCAGCTTATTGAAGAGCTCATTATAATAATAAAATGACACTGAGTAATCAATAGTTTACAATAATGTGCTAATTAGCTTTATTTAGTTAGACTAATAGGTGCAAGGATTACAAATTACTGTCAGACGTGACCTGACATGAGCTATTGAGGAAGGGGACAAATATGGATACTTATGTGATGTCCCTGCACTAGCCCAGTAATCAAAGAGCCTTAGTCCTCACCACCAACACCAGTGAGGGACATGCTCATCAGGAGGATGACAAGTACACACACACAGTAAAGTACAATTTCCCTTAAGAACGCATAGAGATCACAATCAGTCTGGAGCTGTTTTTGCGGAAGCAGGACTATTCGACCCCGGACAGTTCGACCACGGACTGTTTGCCCCCGGACGGTTCAACCCCAATGCATTTCTATACAATTTCATGTATAAATTTATATGTATTGTATATGTGATTTTTTTAGTGGACAGTTCAACCCCGGAATATTTGAACCCAAACTATTTGACCCCAAATGTATTCTTTTAAGTACTATATCATTAAGTTATTAATTAATCAATTATTCAATAATAACACTGTTAATTTTTTCATTGTAAATATATTTTTTATTAATATTTTTATTTTATTTAATTATTGCATTGGTTAGTATAAATATAATATTTAAATCTTTAACGTATAATAACTAGTATTATGTTTTAACATATTATGACTACTGTTACTTTATAACATACTTTATGACATATGTTTTCCATCAATTAAATATATATTTTTATTTTATATTATGTTGATATGTTAACTAATCTATTATCTACTATAAGTAATTTCTTTAAAATTAAATGAAATAAATTTTTTATTCAGGTTAATATGCCTTCTTCATCTTGAACATTTTACTACCACCAAAGCTCAAGCAGCAGCAAGCAGTTTTCACCATTTCCCACCGTCTACCATCAAAGCACATCAGAAGCTCAGGAAAGTGGATATGGAACACTCTTGATTTCCAGCAATGCTGATAGTATGTAGTGCTGCAGAGGACTTGACTTGATTGCAGAGTGCAAAGACTAACATGCACACAATACAGTCTAATCTATCTACAGTGCACAAGCATTCCTAAGTAAAACACTATTTTTAAAGACTCAAGAATTTATTTGTAAAAAGTATCAACAAGTAGTTCAAAGCTTAGAAGTGCAATTCTAGGGCCAAACATCCATTTCACTATCACAATGCTCAGTGCCTCTACAGCTTACACCCACAGCCCATTAACTTCAGCAGGGAAACAAACAGAACATCAAAGCAGACATCTGTCAAAATGCCTGCGCATTATGTTTTCATTTTTAAATATAATTTATTTTTAATCCTTACTTGTTGTTTTATCGCTAACTTTCTTTATTTTTATGTAATAATGACATTATCGTTATATGGAAACTCTGGACTAGTTGATGCCGTGAACTTACGGATTAGTCAGCAAACGTTTTTTTTTTTTGGCACTTACTGTTTTTGTATATATAATTAAAGTTCAATTTGCACTTAGTTTAAAGTAAGTGTAGTCGAAGCACATAAATAGAAAATAAATACTTTCTAAACAAATTTTAAGAATGTTCAGACAGTCTTTCATTTCTATTTTTGCTTTGATGTGCTTTGGCTTCATTTACGTTACTTTTTTTACTGGCGTCCATTTGTCCAGGGTTGAATCGGTTGGGGGGGCAAATCAGTGGGTCTAAATGTCCTGTACCCATTTTTTCCCTCTCTCTCCAGATCCCCAGTAAGACTCCCCACTGGCACAATTATAGGGTTCAGATCTCAGCCAAGTGGTCAAGCCAAAACCTCCAACACCCTCTCTGTCCAACTAGTGCTTCATGTCCCTGCCCAAGTAGCTGACACACACACACACTTTGAGACTTGATTTATATACTAACCTATGGTGCACCCTTGTTTATTAATCTGCAGTCTTCCCTGAAACTCAAACTAGAATCTTGCTACAACAAGATTGCCAGATTTACAGCAGGCAGCTGTAACTCCTCTCATCACTATAATTCATTAAGAAAACTACAATGGCTAGAACTCCCCCATTACCTATTACTCTTGCAACTAACCACTTCATGCAAACTTATCTATAAACCACATGATTGCCCTGCCCTCAGCTCCTTACTTATCCCCTACTCCCCTCTCAAGCCACTACATTTAGAACACATACACTTACTCCAAATCCATAAACCAAACCTTCCTGTAGGCAAACTACTCTACTCTTAGACCATGGCCAGAGCCTGGAATAACCTCACTCCAATCTGTTCACAGTGAACAACATCTTTCTATCTTCAGAACCACCCTGCATAATCATCTCCTCTCCAATTGGATATGTAACTGTACAAAGCCACATACTGCCACCAATGAAGCCATTACCTGACCTTTTCTCCCCTCAGACTCAGCTGCCCACTATAACAAATCTAGCCCTGTTTATTCCTAGTATCATCTCTAGCCCCACTTCCCTCTTGAACCTTACTTTCTCTCCATCTATAGCTTCTCCTGAAGTGGCCTAATTTCCATCTCATGTTCTACACCTTCACCAGAACTTGCCTAACTTTTTCTCTCCACACTTCTACTGACTATAATCATTTATACTGATTCCTTCTACTACCTCATAACTATTCTCATCAACCTCCTCCATCTGATTTTCCACTGGATCTTTGTAACTCTATAATATTGATTTGTATTATATTCTCATTTAAATAATTTGGTGTCTTAGAACTTGTAATTTCAGACTCTACTACATAGATTCTATACCACATATTTAAGAACCTGCTCTTTCAAATTGTTCCCATTATTTCTGCTGCATGTTTGCCTATTATGATGTACATCAGTGCAATCATTGTATTAAGTATCTGTTTTTGTATTGTCTCATTGCAAATATTGTACTATTAATACTATAGTTTAAACTCCTGTGTTGGAGCTCATTGTTCTTTCATAATGCCTTACTGCAACTATTGTATTTCAGTACTGCATTTTGTAAGTTTATGTCCTGGAGCTTTTCTCCCCGGGCCTCCACTGAAAATGGGCTCTCTGTGGCCAAGTGAACCTTCCTGGTAAACAAATGTCAATAAATAAATAAATAAATATACAAACACAGACACTCATGAGCAAGGCTGACACAGGTTCACTAGCTATGCCCCCCCTTTTGCCCAGACTACAGGACAGCACCAGCTGCCACCAACCACTAAATGTCAGCTACCATAAAGGCCCTTACCAAAGGATGCCCAATTTTACTGTGTAATGTTACTATTATCCAAATGGTAAGTGTGTCCAAGACTAAGGCTATTTAAGAGTGGCCTGTACAGTGTTACCAAATACATGCAAGTACGCTAAGAACTTAAATATCTCTAAACAAAACCAGCCACAATTAAAATGTTTAAATATATTTAATAATAAATAATAACAGAATGAGACAATACTCAATAACCCAATACAGTGACAACAGAGTTCTGAATCACAGGAAATACTCTAAAGCAACATTGCAGGACAGTCTCACATAAATACAGAAAACATCTTGACTGATCTTACTATTTTCCTGTCTCTAAGAGAAATACTACAGTATGATCTAAGTTTTACTTACAGATACTGGCAAATGCAAGTGATGATTGGAAGTTTACAGGTCCAAGACAAGATGCAAAATGCACAGACGTTCTCTCTGAGATTGTTCTTAAGTTACTATCAAACATTTCTGCTGGGTCATCTCAGATTACATCATTCTTGTCACCTCTGCCTTAGTATCCAGGCCAACAGGATCTTAAAATTTAACGTCTCTATAAAAAATGCTTATCTCTTAGAAGCTTGCTTGAAACTGGAAGTCATAAAACAATTAACACTTTTACATTTTAAACCTAATAATTATTTCTGTCTTAAGACAATAGAAAGAAACTGTAGCTGTAGACATTCTATCTTCTAGCTATGGTAAACACCATTGTAAAACTCTTTACTTATTTTCTCAGAGTTTGCAAGTTAACTCTGTATGTCCCAATTTCTACTATGAAAAACATACATTTGCACAGGTATATAGTCCATATACATTTCTGCTCGTTTCCAGCAGGGTGCACTGTGGTTATATTTTTGAAGCTCAGCACATAACATACAGGTTATTTACATTTTTAGACAAGCCTATGGATTATACTAATATTTACAATAACATAGAATTATTTACAACATTCTAGCTAGCTGGGCTGGCAGCCTTATAGCTTGTTGGCTAGTAGTGGACAGTCTGAGAAAGAGATAAGAACACTACTCTAGTACAGGGGAGTGCTATCAGCAGACTGATAGCACTTTTCTGCATCCACACACATATGCATGTATTTAAGTATCAGGAAGGCAGCAAGACCTGATGATGCTTTGTTGAAACTCCTAGAATGGCCAAATTTCTGTATACAGAGCTGGAATTAGATTTTTTTGCAGAATGTTCATGAGATGATCCTTGCTTAAAAAGCCACGAGAGGACAGAAAAAGTCTTAGGCCATAAGGTGAATCCCTAAGTAGAGATGTGCAGGTATCCCTGATGAAAGAGGCTGGGCTATTGATCATAACATCTATTTAACTAAAGATATGATGAAATATAAGTACCCTCCTCACCTCAGTTACCATATGTTGCATGCTACTGCACTCATGGATAATTTCTTTGTCCATCTCAAAGCATGCCATGAGGCATCTGACCTATAAGACACAAATACAATGCCAGATTCAGGTATAAAAACCTATTGTGGAATCCTAGTATAAAAAGTCTATGCAATAAGAGGAAGAAACTGAAAGTCAATAAGAGCAAACGTAATAAATCACCATCTGCACCTGAACTCAAAAAGATAAACAAAGTACTCAGAAATAAAATCAAATCCTACAAAATTAAGTGCAAGTTGAAAATTGCTACCTCACTTAAGGACAACCACTAAGCCTTCTTCAGCTATGATAGAAACCTAAGAGGTAATATCTAGCAATGCTCATAGCTAATACAGAACAATAACAGTTACTCATCCCTTGAGAACATATCCACAAATTTTATGGCAAATTAATCTCTAACTTTATTCCTTATAACTTTGCTTATCTTATTAATACATTCCCCAGTCACCTCAATGCAAGTTGGGAATGCTCAATCCAGTGCCAAAAACACTTGTTCCTTAGCCCCTGGTAATGTACTGGGATGCCTTCCTGTAATCACTAGACATTGACTCATACTAAGCCTATTCAACCCCAGTATCTTATCTGGATTCATGCCAGAGGAATGGAGAACTGTGTTTGCCTTCTCACTTCACAAGGGGGATCCACTACTGATACAGGAAATTATAGACATATAAGCCTCAACAGCCTTATCTGCAAATCAATGAAATTCATAATTATGGACGTTATTAATGAGGACATAGTCAGTCTGCAAGCCTAAAATGTAAGCCAGTGTGGGTTTGTTAAAGGCAGATCTTGTCTCCTGAACCTGGTGGGCTTCATTGAACATGTCAGTGATGCATCAGATGCAAACAAATTCATTTACACTGCCTACCTGCACCTGTCCAAAGCCTTTGATGCCATCCTCATTCTAGCATTATTTCCAAGCTAATCAAACTAAATGTGATCCCCTATGTTACCTGCAGGATAGCAAACTGGCTAACCGACACAACCAAATCTATTAGCATGGAAGGCATGCTCTCTTCAAAAAGGGTTGTTACCAGCAGCTTCCCAAAGGGATTGGTCCTGGGACCACTTATCTTTGTTTTTTATGTTTTTACTTTTTCAGTGTCAAAGCTGACATCAAGGACGTGTAGCTGACAAAAGCTGCTGGTGACTGCAAATTTGGAGCTGCAGTTAACTCCCCATCTGACCTTCAAATTCCTCAGTAGGGACAAATATGAACCAATAATTAGTGTCTGGACCATGAGTTAAAATGAATGCCAAGAAATGCATCAATATGTATTAAAGGTGCGAATGGACTGGCTATAGGCAAAGCTGGACACCCTTGCACCAGTGACATAAGTGACAGCCCATCAAATGTTTTCTCAGCTATTAGGGGCCTAGGCACTTTATTAAACAATGAACTATTGTTCATCATCATATACCCACTACTTCCACATCTAAGGAAGTTATCATCCCTACATCAGGCCCATAGTAGTTTATAATAGCCACTTTAGTATGTACCTGTCTAAGCATATGACCCAGCTTGAGAGACTGCAGTAATTCCTCACTAAGATAATCAAAGACATGTCTTGCTGGAGTTACCCAGACCACTTTAAAGTAGTCCATCTTTTTTCCTGCTTCTTACAGACTCCAGAGAAGTGACCTCTGCCAAGCTTACAGATCCTCAAAGCATTGAGTCCTCTGTGAGCTACTGCATATCAGCAAAACTAATAATGCCCTCAACATCTACTCAAGAGATCTTACATTCCACCAAAACATAACTAGGGCCTGATGATGTGATAAATATATATCAGAGAAAATCCCTTTTTTATGAAATGTATTTTCTTTGCATGTAAATCAAAGTGTCTTCCTGACCATCTTTAATCATAAACTGGATGAAAGGATGGGCAATCATAAAAACTATCTTACTAGTGTCCCTCAAACTCTTATATAGGGGTTGAAACTGGGTATAAATTAGACATGTCAATGGGTACCTACAATTTGAGGTATTGTGGCTTGGCTACTAATGGCCCCCTGGATTAACAGCCTTGTATTGACCAAAGAACTACTGAACCTATGTTGACACATAATAGATCCCCTGGAATGGCACAAGTTAGTGAGATAATTGTTGAAATCTGTTTGTTTTTTGTTTTTTTTGTTTTGGAATTTTGACATTGTTCATAGCAATGCAAGCTACTGCTCAAGTTAAGTGTTTTTCCTGCCTCTGACACATGCATGGAGGGGCCAGCTTTGTATCTTTGCATCTTCTATAGAGTGGAATGTCCATAGTTGTTCAGCCTGACAAAGGCAACTACAAGTCATACTGATATTTGGAGTGGTTAGCTGTAAGGCCTCTAGGACTGTGATGAATTCTAGCACCAGAGACTGATTGCTTCCATATCTTTCTCAGCCTAATGAGTAGAACAACAGTTTGTCTGACTGGTGAGTTACTTATTCCTAACACTTTGCTATGTGTGACCCAAGTCTCTTGAGACACTGTGGATTTGGGCTTGGAGCAAAGCAATTTCTCTTAGATATAGGTGAAGGTGTAGGTGAGGGTGTATTTGTGGTTATGGTACAATGATGTTTGTCTAAGCAGTGTCTAGAAGGCATGGGTAGTAATTTATTTTCATGACTCTAGTATCGAATGACTGTGATTTGGTGAGGAGGTACTGACTCCCACACTAATTATGTATTACACCTCTCACAAGTTGTATCATTGCAAAATAAGAGTAAGGAATCATCAACAAGTATGACGTAACCCTTATAGTCTTTATTGCAAACAAGAGGAGAACAGAAGGAGGCAACTCAGACTGAGTACATTAAAAGAGGTACCTGTGAGTAATCAGACAAATTACTATGTAGCTCGATAAATTACCACAAAGATAGTATAGAAGGCACACAGAATTAGTTTCTTATTCACCTGTTGACTGCTACCAGCTACTGTTATCGTGGTCTCATTGCAGATGTACATAATTTATTTTTTATTTATTTTATTTTACATTTGTTGACCGGGCTAGTCCAGCTGGATATATGTCCATTTTCAGTGGAGGCTTGGGGAGAAAAGCTCCAACGGTTATAACAAGTTTAGAGAATACAAAATAAATAACAAAACAAAACAAAAACATTGAGCATAAAAGATAAAAAGAGTTTAGTATAGGTAATACACATCTCAGAGAAAATATCCATAACAAGATAATATCCCTAAAGAAGTTATTAAATAATTGCAATAAACAAATTTGATAATATCAAAATGTAGTGTAAATAATACATTATCCTACTAATATGGACAACAAAATATTTTTTTTTTTGTCATACAGTATACATGAGATAAGTTATATCTACAAAGATGTTATGTCAGTGGGGATCAGTCAGGATGCAGTAAAAGAGAAGGAAGTATTGTGGTAGAGGAAAGGAAGAAGGAAGGTTAATCAGGGTTGGCTGACTATAACTATGAATCAATGTCCATCTGTTTCTTCTATCATCATAAACAAAACAGCACATCTACTCAAATTAATTTCTAAGGAGTAGGTCACAAGAGTCTCCAGTGAACAGTGGTCTTATCCCAAATGTTGAAGAGGGAAGTAGGTTTATTGTAGTTTTCATTTTGTAGATGCACTGAGTAGTTGTTTAGCTGTTAAACACAATAACCGCAGAACTGCACAACTGTCTGAACTTTGAAATGGCAAACAGACCATTCAGGGAAGTTCAACATACACACTACCCAATATCATATAGATAGTAGTCAACACCATTTTGTTCCTTCTCTCAACAGGAGCAAAAAAAAAGGCACACATATTCCAAGTTGATTCCTGAGAAGTGATTTGTAAATATGTTGCAGATATCAAAACTGATCCCTTAAAGGGGATACTTCTGTAACAATTGCGGTGTGTGTCTAATGGGTGGGAAGATATGAAAAGAAGAGTAATTCAGGCTTTATGAATCTAGGGGAAGGTTCTTCCTAATATAGTACTGAATAACATAAGTAAATGAGATAACACTGAGCGAGGTTCTGAAGCCAAATTTACATAATGTGGAGTAGGCAACTCAGTGGGTTATAGCTATAAAAACAACAGATACAGGCTGGGCAGAACAGGAAAAGATAAAAATAGTCTCAATGCAGCTTTAATTGACAAGTCTTTCAGGTTAAACACCTGCTCTGCTTACCCTAAATAAAAATGGGCTGCTTCAGCTCTTCCCACAATTATTTTATGAAGACAGATGGCTGCTTGTTGTCTCATATGACTCAACATGATGTGGATGCATTTGTTTCCTTCTTATCTAGATACAGGTTCTGTAAGATGACTGTTTGCCTCACTAGGCTGGTGCCTGTCCTTATCAACTCCATCAGATATACAGTACTACTTGTATATCACTTCTATCCTCTACACTATGTTTATACATTCTGCCTCCACTCTTGAAGTCTAGCAATAGCATCAGAAGAAGAATTAAGCCATTTGTTTTTAGAAGTGAATACCTTTGGATAACCTATGGATACACTTCAGGTCATATAGTCACTCAGTGTGGTAATGTAATGCATCTGTTGCATTTGCCATTAAAATGCACGTTTGCTTTGCCTCAAGCAGCTGAAAAAAAACTTAATCACTCACAAAATTATAAAGTCCAAGCACTCCTTGGAAAAGTGTGAGTGAAAGAATTTGTATGAAGATGTATAGACTGAATGATGAAAAGTTTAAACACATAAGGCTGGCTCAAATTACACCTGTTCCATAGGTAATGTTTATGAGATCTCAAACTGCTTGTCTGCACATCTGTAGTAAAAACCAGGCCATATTTTGATGTCTGTTGACTGGTGTATAATTATTCATTCTTTTGAACATTTGGATTTGTCTATGTGCTGGATGTGCGATTGATGTTATTCTTATGGCTATGGGTTTATTTTCCTTGAGATTCCAATGATGCTTTGGGTTTCATTGATACGGTAGTTAACAAACACCACCTGCTTACATTTACCTATATAAGAAGCATCTGTTTAATGCATACCTCCATCCAACTGTAGGTTATCACTGGCAACTATAAAAAGTTGAGTTTTGACAGCATTATTCAGATGAGAGAACAATGTGATTGTTGTTACATGTTTCAGCTACAAGTGTTCGGTTCCTGTGCAAGGCGAGATAGTGACACTTCCCATGTTGTAAGTACTGTAGTTCTGGTTGAAAAACCTTGATTCAGTGGTTGTTCTGAGAGACTTTGAATTTGTAGATGTTGATCTGTAAAAGCAAACGCAGACACCAAATGCTTCCTTTTAAATGAATTACTCTGTCGTGGAATCAATGTAAGGTTGAGAAAGCCTTACAATATACACATTTACTTTAATACAAAGAGGTGATAAAGTAGTCATGAAAGCTGTATACCTTAAATAAATAAAAAATTCTAGACTTTTCCTACCATATAGTCCCAAGAAAGCTATTAGCACTGTTTATTCAGCGGAGACAGACAGCTGACATTATAAATAACTTAAAGCTGCCTGTGTTTTCTTCGCTGTAGTATGATGTCGGAGTTGGTATATTTAATTTGTAGGGGGTGTAGGGGGTTCAAGGGGCCTTGCCCCCTGTAAATGTGTGAAAAAAAAAGATTTTTTTTTTTTTTATTTGCATTTCAATTCTTATGGTCTTGACCATAAAAAATTTGAAGTTTTGAAACTTCAAAATTCAGAAACAGATGCACACCAACTCCACAGTCACATGACACTTGATAAAAGGAAGAAATATTGTGCACCATCAGCTTGGTCAATACAAATCATTATTTTTAAATAAACAACAACATTCATCTTTTGCTAAAAAGACTGATGGTGAAACAAGCATCAATGAAGGATAAACATTACAAAAAATGGTTCGGAGAATATTTTACATTAGCTTTTATTCTACACAGCTTACTGCTAATGTTGTTTGTGAAGAGTTACTTGATATATTTGTAAATCAGCATGAAAAATGAGTTGTTCAGAGTTATGATGGTGCTTCTGTTAAAAAAATTCAGCATGGAATCTAAGCATAAGCCAGAAATTTAAGTATGCTTATTATGAACATAGCAATCTGCACTGTCTTCATCTAGTGATGACAAGAGAAGCATTGCAAAATTCTGAAGCAAGGATCAGTAAAGTGACAAGTTACTTTGTCACTATACATTTGGTGTCCACTAAAACATACCTACATTTCCAACTATTCCAGAAGTGAGTACAGAGCCAGATGTAACATACACACACACACACACACACACACACACACACACACACACACACACACACACACACACACACACACACACACACACACACACACACACACAAACAAGTAAAAGCATAAATGCACTTACCCACGTGTTAGCTTGTACATACACTGCTGTCTTCTTCATTTCAAGATCTTTCCTCTAAGACAATGAGCTGACATCATGGATAAGATAAATTTTCTGCCTACATCTCCGAGATACAACTTGCTCCAAGACCAATCAATGGCATGGCACAGTATAACAAATGACAAACCAACAGCTGACTGAAAATATATAAATAAATAAATACTGCTGTCACTGGTCTAACTTCTTTACACGTATAAATAGTCTGTGCCTAAGCATGTACATTTGTGTCTGTGTGTGTGTGTGTGTGTGTGTGTGTGTGTGTGTGTGTGTGTGTGTGTGTGTGTGTGTGTGTGTGTGTGCACGCCCCATTGATATAGTTATTTATTTACTCTAGAATACATGCAGTATATGGCAATACATTTGTTTTACGTTTATTTGATATAGTCTTACGATTATTTATGGAGTTAATCGTTTATGGGATTTTTAACTGGACACACTGAGTGACATGTCCTTGATTAACTTCAGTTAGCTCAGTTATTTGAAAAGTAACATCTTAAATAGGAGTAGGTCATAATTTCTGAAAGTGTTGCAATAACAACAAAAATGCAGGGATTTAATATTTCCTTATTTAAATAAGGGAGGTAAATAAAACACGATCCCACCGCCTAACAATGAAAGATTCAGCTTGGCCTCAACAGAGCTAGAAGCAGATTTGGCATGCCTGTTGTGATGAGGGAGATGAGATTAATTATTTGTTTGTATGTTTGCTTGCATTTATTGCCCAAGAAAATCTCAGCAGGCAGAGTTCTTTTCCAGCCTGGTTAGAAAAACTGCAGAAATCGCAGTTGCGTTTTGTGGTGACAGTTCAGATACACGTGTCCTTAAAGGCAGTGCAGAGTTTATGTGTGATAAAGAAAGGCACAAGAGTAAAAGACAAATCGTAATATTATGAAAGAAATAAACATCATTTAATTAGTTGTAGATTATACAGGATAATATTATAGTAAACGCAATGCTTGTGCATACTGATACAGCATTATATACTGCTAATTATATCTTAATATAAACTAGAGCTATGATGTAAATGTATAACAACAGTACACTGATACATAAGATGACCAGTTCCAGAAACATGCTGCTGCATCAACAAATGATCAGCTATCAAAGAGGAAAGAAAAATATTTTTTTCTTTCTTTCTTTCTTTCTTTCTTTCTTTCTTTCTTTCTTTCTTTCTTTCTTTTTCCCTTTGAGAGATGAATATGAGAATGTTGAGATTTCAGTCAGGAATGGTGAACAGAATAGGAGGATATATGACACTTGTGCTACAGTTGTGCTCCACTGTCATAGTTCATAGTAAATTTTACTATTTGGCCAGATTGAACTTGAATTTAGAAAGGATTAGTCTGATAGTATATGGTAACATGCTCCAACTTTGGATACTATGTTGAAGAAGGCTGAGTTAACATAGTAATATTTATCTATATATGTATTTAGAAAGATAGATATACATACAAATATATATATATATATATATATATATATATATATATATATATATATATATATATATATATATATACAGTTTATTATCATGTTGTTGGACAGCATTCCGTCGAACTGGGATAGTCAAAAGACAAGTTTCCTGGTTCATGGAAGGCCAAACTGAAAATGACTGACACCACAATAGCGAATGTTAGTGTACATTCACTGTTGTGAGGTTGACGTTCTGCATTGGGATCAGGATACAGTGGGGATTGGGAAATATACCCATTTCATCACTGTAGTGCAATCTTAGAGTTTGTATATATAATTAGCAGGGGGTGTGGGGAGCTGTGGGGGGGGGGTGCAGGGGGAGCTTGCCCCTCTGCAAAATACTAGTTGGAATTGTCTGCGAGGAAAGTTATGCTGGGTAATGTCAACTTTGTTGAATTTGGATAGGTCAACATTACCAGTTTCGGTGTTGTGCCTGTTTGGTGCTGTGATTTTAAATATTTTAGTTTGACATCGCGATCACTCAATGGAAGTGGTTTCATGATTATGATAGTAAACCATATATATATATATATATATATATATATATATATATATATATATAATATATATATATATATATATATATATATATATATATATATATATATATATATATATATATATATACATACACACATGTGTATATATTTATATCTATATATATATCTATATTTAATCTATTATATCTATCTATATATATATATATATATATATGTATATATATTTATGGGTCTACTTCTATTCACTGACTCCCATTTCGTAGAACTTTTTTTTCACTGAAAGTTCATTACATCGACAAGCATTTGCCCCCTTTCCCAATGTTGTGCGACCCTGGAGTTGATATATATTGTAGGGGGTGTGGGGCACAGCCCCCCACATTGGGTGTGGGGGTGAAGCCCCCCACCTAAAATGCTTGTCGATGTAATGAACTTTCAGTGAAATGAAAGTTCAACGAAATGGGAGTCAGTGAATAGAAGTAGACCCATATATATATATATATATATATATATATATATATATATATGTTAGTATGTTTATATGAGTTCACCAAGTTTTTGAAAACTCAAAATTCATATGTTTGAGACCATATGATCAACTTTCCAAAAACGCAAAATAAAAAGAAAATAAATAAATCTATGTTTTTGCGGTTGGAGGGGGAGGCTCCCCTGCAAATTATACATACCGACTCTGAGATCACACTACATTTGCTAAAATCTTAAATCAGCAATCCTCTCTGTACCGTGATCTAAATAGAACTGCTTCTACGGGGAATTTACACTTCTCCCCACTGTAGTGCCATTTCAGAGTTGATATACAGTATGCCTACTGTACCCTGGATTCGGCAACTGTGGTTTCAGTTATCTATGGTTCAAAATAGCAGGCAAAGCAGTCGCGGTCTGGTTGCAACCTACATATGAGTGGGCTTGAAAACTTGTTGAAATTATGTTAAATGGCAAGACCTGTGAACTGCCTATTGGTCCTGTAGCTCCTGATGTTGCTCAACACTGCTATGCTGGCAGCCTGAAGTCAACATGAGAGGCTGAGAGGTTGCAGAAGGTTGTGTGGGCTGGAAAGGATAAGGGACAAGTCAGACTCGAAGTGGAATAGGTCTGTATAAGGCTACTTGTTGTCTCGGGGTTGGGTGATGGAAATAAAATGCTTAGAAGCACTGTTATTTATTTATTTTTTTTCCTACTTGGATCTTCAAAGTTTTTGAGTTTATTTTGTGATGGCAGGGTTTTCAGAGCTACATGTTTTAACTATGTTGAGAAAAGCCCAAGAAAGACTTCTTTGGCACTGGGGTCTTCAAGACTGAGAAGCTAATTATTAAGCACATTTTGGGAGCTGTCTTGGACTTGCTTGGTTGGGTTAAAATATTTGAACTTGGCGGACCTCTGAAGCTTTTCTTTATT